>NC_141821.1:2775886-2920886 GCF_982586985.1 Callionymus lyra | reverse complement strand
TATATAAAAAAGTAAGTACATTTTAAAATACTCAAAAGTTTAAATTCTTAAAAAACTAATAAAACTTTTCAATAAACACATGATTGAATTCAATTATGAGAAAAATCAATGTTTAAATATCTTCCTACATTCAAATGAAACAACAGAAGAAAAACAATAAATATATTTGAGAAGTACATTTTATCCTGAACACTAAAGAATTCGTAGAACTATGCAAGTATTACGATACAAGGATACGATATATACTGATATATGGTGATAGTAATTTGATGCTATATAATATAGTGATGCTCTCAAGTACTGAACAAGTATTGATGCTGTCAAGTACTGAACAAGTATGGATATTGTCAAGTATTGATACTGTCAAGTACTGAACAAGTATTGTTTCGATTTTGATAGTATAGTAACACGTATAGATGCTCTCAAGTACTGAACAAGTATTGATGCTGCCAAGTACTGAACAAGTCTTGATATTGTCAAGTATTGATGCTGTAATGTACTGAACAAGTATTGATATTGTCAAGTATTGATACTGTCAAGTACTGAACAAGTATTGATGCTGTCAAGTACTGAACAAGTATTGATACTGTCAAGTATTGACACTGTCAAGTATTGATACTGTCAAGTATTGATACTGTCAAGTACTGAACAAGTATTGATACTGTCAAGTATTGATACTGTCAAGTACTGAACAAGTATTGATACTGTCAAGTATTGATACTGTCAAGTACTGAACAAGTATTGATACTGTCAAGTATTGATACTGTCAAGTACTGAACATGTCAAGTACTGAACAAGTATTGATACTGTCAAGTACTGAACAAGTATTGATACTGTCAAGTATTGAACAAGTATTGATGCTGCCAAGTACTGAACAAGTATTGATATTGTCAAGTATTGATACTGTCAAGTACTGAACAAGTATTGATGCTGTCAAGTACTGAACAAGTATTGATACTGTCAAGTATTGACACTGTCAAGTATTGATACTGTCAAGTATTGACACTGTCAAGTATTGATACTGTCAAGTATTGATACTGTCAAGTACTGAACAAGTATTGATACTGTCAAGTATTGATACTGTCAAGTACTGAACAAGTATTGATACTGTCAAGTATTGATACTGTCAAGTACTGAACAAGTATTGATACTGTCAAGTATTGATACTGTCAAGTACTGAACATGTCAAGTACTGAACATGTCAAGTACTGAACAAGTATTGATACTGTAAAGTACTGAACAAGTATTGATACTGTAAAGTATTGATACTGTCAAATACTACACAGATCACGGATCAGACTGAATCATTCGTCTGAATCAAATATTTGTGTCTACGATGGAACGATGATCGTGTAATGAAGTGATTTCAAATGTCAGATGTTGTCTCTGGCGACTCAAGAGTGAAGCGAAGGTTCATTAAATGTCAGATCAAAGTGTCTCGTCTTCACTGACGGCGCTGACATTCAGTGTCTGGAGAGACGAGCTCGTCCATCAGCTGCTGATCGATGAACATGACGTCACCATCAGAAGAGGAAGATGTTCCAGTGTGTTTGGATCTATGATCCTACAAACCATCATCACGACTCTAGTGACACGTACCTGCTGTAGAAATCATCCCTGTAGTACTCGTAGTCCAACTCATAACCACTGCAAGACAGAGAGACAAGAAGACCATTAAAAAACAACAACAACAGCATTGAACTCATCCTGAAACCAGCCAATCACAGCAGGAGGCCGTTAAAACAAAGTCTGGTTCTGCTCCAGGTTTCTGAGCCGCTCTAGTAGAAGAACTTACATTTCTCCTTCAAACTCTTCACTGGCTGCCAGTTTCTTTCAGGATCATTTTAAAATTCTGGTTCTTACTTTCAGATCTATTCATGGTCAGACCTTCATGATCTGATCCAGACTTACACCCCAGCTCGGGCTCTGAGGTCTGTGGATCAGAATCTACTGATGGTTCCTGAACTTCCGGACCAGAGGAGAGAAATCCTTCCAGACTGTTGCTCCTAAGCTTTGGAACCATCTCTGTGTTTGATGATCTACTGACTCCTTCAAGAAACATGTGTGTTTGATGATCTACTGACTCCTTCAAGAAACATGTGTGTTTGATGATCTACTGACTCCTTCAAGAAACATCTGTGTTTGATGATCTACTGACTCCTTCAAGAAACATCTGTGTTTGATGATCTACTGACTCCTTCAAGAAACATCTGTGTTTGATGATCTACTGACTCCTTCAAGAAACATCTGTGTTTGATGATCTACTGACTCCTTCAAGAAACATCTGTGTTCGATGATCTACTGACTCCTTCAAGAAACATCTGTGTTTGATGATCTACTGACTCCTTCAAGAAACGTCTGTGTTTGATGATCTACTGACTCCTTCAAGAAACATCTGTGTTTGATGATCTACTGACTCCTTCAAGAAACATGTGTGTTTGATGATCTACTGACTCCTTCAAGAAACATCTGTGTTTGATGATCTACTGACTCCTTCAAGAAACGTCTGTGTTTGATGATCTACTGACTCCTTCAAGAAACATCTGTGTTTGATGATCTACTGACTCCTTCAAGAAACATCTGTGTTTGATGATCTACTGACTCCTTCAAGAAACATCTGTGTTTGATGATCTACTGACTCCTTCAAGAAACATCTGTGTTTGATGATCTACTGACTCCTTCAAGAAACATCTGTGTTTGATGATCTACTGACTCCTTCAAGAAACATCTGTGTTTGATGATCTACTGACTCCTTCAAGAAACATCTGTGTTTGATGATCTACTGACTCCTTCAAGAAACATCTGTGTTTGATGATCTACTGACTCCTTCAAGAAACATCTGTGTTTGATGATCTACTGACTCCTTCAAGAAACATCTGTGTTTGATGATCTACTGACTCCTTCAAGAAACATCTGTGTTTGATGATCTACTGACTCCTTCAAGAAACATCTGTGTTTGATGATCTACTGACTCCTTCAAGAAACATCTATGTTTGATGATCTACTGACTCCTTCAAGAAACATCTGTGTTTGATGATCTACTGACTCCTTCAAGAAACATCTGTGTTTGATGATCTACTGACTCCTTCAAGAAACATCTGTGTTTGATGATCTACTGACTCCTTCAAGAAACATCTGTGTTTGATGATTTAACAGTAATGAAGTCTCGATTTGGTTTAATGTGAAAATAATTAAAACTGTTGTTTTTACTTGATTCTTAAAAGAACAACAAAGAAAGATGAGATCAATTCAATCTCAAGAACTGTGGCTCAGATCCAGAGGAACGACTGGAGTTGTCGTCACAGACGTGATGTGTTTGTGTTTGTGTGTGAAATGCAAATGAGTGTTTACAGCTGAGAATCAGACGAGAACAACGAGAGCTAAATTCATCAGCAGCTCTTCCTCTGGATCACACGGATGTTTAGTCGGGAATAGAAAGCAGCAGCGAAACTCTGTGGTGACAGTAAACAAGCTTTGATGGGTTCGAGCTCGCAGGAGAATCGCGGTCGCACTTAATGGCGCTTTTATAGCAGCGCGAGCTTTAATAGCAGCGCGAGCTTTAATAGCAGCGCGAGCTTTAATAGCAGCGCGAGCTTTATTAGCAGCGCGAGCTTTAATAGCAGCGCGAGCTTTATTAGCGGCGCGAGCTTTCAGGAGCCGCCGACATCTCCGGGGAAACGAGAACACACTGGTGAAAGTAATTATTGTTGTTGTTTCTGTTGCAATTAACATCCAATTAACGAATAGAAACAAGAACATGTTGTCACTTCTTTACTCTGTATAACCAACTACAAACATTATCATAAAGTCTATTGTTTCTGTAACTAAAGTTCATTGAAATTCATTTGAAAAAAACTGATAATATATTATAATAAGATAATGACACTGTTTCATGAAGCTTCATCAACACATCACTACCATCTAGTGGACTCTGAAGATATTTACACTGTTTTTTAATGAAGCTTCATCAACACATCACTACCATCTAGTGGACTCTGAAGATAATGACACTGTTTCATGAAGCTTCATCAACACATCACTACCATCTAGTGGACTCTGAAGATAATGACACTGTTTCATGAAGCTTCATCAACACATCACTACCATCTAGTGGACTCTGAAGATAATGACACTGTTTCATGAAGCTTCATCGACACATCACTACCATCTAGTGGACTCTGAAGATAATGACACTGTTTCATGAAGCTTCATCGACACATCACTACCATCTAGTGGACTCTGAAGATACTGACACTGTTTCATGAAGCTTCATCAACACATCACTACCATCTAGTGGACTCTGAAGATAATGACACTGTTTCATGAAGCTTCGTCAACACATCACTACCATCTAGTGGACTCTGAAGATAATGACACTGTTTCATGAAGCTTCATCGACACATCACTACCATCTAGTGGACTCTGAAGATAATGACACTGTTTCATGAAGCTTCATCGACACATCACTACCATCTAGTGGACTCTGAAGATAATGACACTGTTTCATGAAGCTTCATCAACACATCACTACCATCTAGTGGACTCTGAAGATAATGACACTGTTTCATGAAGCTTCATCAACACATCACTACCATCTAGTGGACTCTAAAGATAATGACACTGTTTCATGAAGCTTCATCGACAAATCATTACTAAATACCTAGAATAAATCAAAATATCATGAGTTTCCTCAGAATTTTTTTTTGTTGCTGAATCTTTCTACGAAAATTCGACCGAGAGAGTGAATTCTTACCTGTACACGGTCGACAGCGGTCGCTTGGTGGCGGCTTTGGGTCTGTAAGGTTTTGGTTCTCCTGCCATGTTTATGTCTGCAGAACAAGAATCACACGTCAGCAAATCTTACGCAGTCTTTAGTTTGAAAATGGTTTTCACTGAACTGGTGTCAAACGCCTGGTGCAGGCTCAGGTCGATCCTTCATCATATTTACTGTTTCTTTTCAACGAGTCAGAACATTTCAAACCTTTGATCATTGAGCTACTGTAAGGATTTTCATTCTGTCAAGTCGTTTTCAGCATAAAAAGGATATTTTTTTTATTTATTTTTTTAATATTCCTTGGTCTTAATACACAACCATAATTGAATGTATTCAAATTCTTCTGGTGATGTAGTAGTTAGTGTATTTAAAACATGTCCCTGTTGGAATCCTTTGACATCAGAAACCACTCATTGATGTACTTTAACATGTTTGAACTCCAGATAGTAAAACAAAGTTAACATTTGTCAGGAAAATACCTAAATTGTTGCACCAATGCTTCAATGTTGTCACCTGATCGTTTACGCGTCGCATGATTGGCTAAACATCAGCTTTAAAAGCTGCTGGAGTCTCCTGTATCCTCTCGTCCTCAGTCATTTCATCCTGCCTTTAGTGGCCGAGGAGGTAACGGCTGCTGCCATCTATAAACTCTTTATTATTATTGATACATAACGCATAAAATAACTATGATTAAAAAAAAACAAGTTTTAATTCAACACCGATGTTTTCAACTTCATAATACATGGAAGTCACATGACACAGTCGTCGACCTCTTTCAATGAAAGCCTTCCTTTTCCAATTAAAAACTGTGAAGGAAGACAAGAAGACGTGACTTTTATCAAGAGAACTAAAGAAAATAATTTCAGTTTAATGTTAAAGTCTAAATTTGTTATGAAGTATTTGTACTTCCTCTGGTAAACTCTGAATTCATCATCAGCGGCAACAACCTTCACATTCTCCAGCTCAGAATGAAGATCTTTTCAAGACAGAAAACCTTGTCGTGGGCGACGGTGTTGAAGGATTGAAACCTCGAACGTCTAATTGAAGCAAAGGTTTTCGATGAATCGCGACATGAACTCGAGGTTTTGTCTCCCAGGAAAAAACACTTCTGGTGGCGAGTTTTTAATTCCAGCGGGGTCAAGAGGTTCTTCAGGAACAGAAACTTTTGACGTGTTTTCGTGAAGTTACATCTCGACGTCGCGATGACAAACGAGCCGAGTCGTGAAGAATCATCTTCCCGGAGCCAATAACGAGCGTTGAACGCCTCAAAAGCTGCTTCACTGGTGAGAAACTCTCCAATAAACTCTTATATTTCCACATAACATGAATATTCTTCGGGCCTCGCAGCAGCAACATCTCTTTCAATTATTCAACACCTTCGACACTGAAGCGAGGAAGAAGAAGCTCTTGGCAAACTTTCCGGCTCTCGACAGAAGATTCAAGTTCCACGTTCACACTCGGTGTGTACTTGTGTGTGTTGTTGGTACACACTTGACGGCACACGTCGCCTGACTTGAGAGATAATTACGAGCTTCCTCGTTAGCTCGAAGATTTGCGTGAAGAGCCAAACATTAATTAGCCTGAAAAGTTCGGCTCAAGCCCAGAGACTGAAGGAGCTTTGATGTCCACGTTTGTTTTTCTCGCTGAGGTCAGTAGATGTTAACCCTTGATTCACAAGCCTGGTAAGTAAGTAAGTAATATTTATCGAGCGCTTTTCCAGACCAGGGTCACAAACGCTTAAACAATCAAAACAATATTCAATAAAATATATACTTTAAAGATCAAGAAGACACCAAACAAACACAAGAGTCTCAGAGAATCAAGGAAAAGCTCAAATAAAAGTGTCTTCAGATGTTTCTTGAAGGAGTCAGTAGATCATCAAACACAGATGTTTCTTGAAGGAGTCAGTAGATCATCAAACACAGATGTTTCTTGAAGGAGTCAGTAGATCATCAAACACAGATGTTTCTTGAAGGAGTCAGTAGATCATCAAACACAGATGTTTCTTGAAGGAGTCAGTAGATCATCAAACACAGATGTTTCTTGAAGGAGTCAGTAGATCATCAAACACAGATGTTTCTTGAAGGAGTCAGTAGATCATCAAACACAGATGTTTCTTGAAGGAGTCAGTAGATCATCAAACACAGATGTTTCTTGAAGGAGTCAGTAGATCATCAAACACACATGTTTCTTGAAGGAGTCAGTAGATCATCAAACACAAATGTTTCTTGAAGGAGTCAGTAGATCATCAAACACAGATGTTTCTTGAAGGAGTCAGTAGATCATCAAACACAGATGTTTCTTGAAGGAGTCAGTAGATCATCAAACACAGATGTTTCTTGAAGGAGTCAGTAGATCATCAAACACAGATGTTTCTTGAAGGAGTCAGTAGATCATCAAACACAGAGATGGTTCCAAAGCTTAGGAGCAACAGTCTGGAAGGATTTCTCTCCTCTGGTCCAGAAGTTCAGGAACCATCAGTAGATTCTGATCCACAGACCTCAGAGCCCGAGCTGGGGTGTAAGTCTGGATCAGATCATGAAGGTCTGACAAGGAATAGATCTGAAAGTAAGAACCAGAATTTTAAAATGATCCTGAAAGAAACTAGTGAAGAGTTTGAAGGAGAAATGTGAGTTCTTCTACTAGAGCGGCTCAGAAACCTGGAGCAGAACCAGACTTTGTTTTTTTTTAACAGCCTCCTGCTGTGATTGGCCTGTTTCAGGATGAGTTCAATGCGGTTTTTGTTGTTTGTTGTTTTTTAATGGTCTTCTTGTCTCTCTGTCTTCGAGTGGTTATGAGTTTGACTACGAGTACTACAGGTACGTGTCACTTGATTCTTGATGACTGGCCGCCAGTGAAGAGTTTGAAGGAGAAATGTGAGTTCTTCTACTAGAGCGGCTCAGAATTCTGGTTGCAGAGTTTTGTATGAACTGCAGGCGAGAAGATCCTTCTGGTTTAGACACAGAATAAACTGTTACAATAGTGTAAATGATACAAACACATAGATTATAAGATCCAGATCAGAATGTTTTCCTAGGTTTATAGATTTTTCCCAGTCGAAGGAAACAGTCATCGTTCTACAGTGTCCAGGGCCGAGCGAGCGAACCGTCGCTAAGACACGCCACGACAACTAATGAGTCCGATGGGATGAAGCGACAGCTTCCTTCTGGGAGTCACAGACTCTTGTCTCCTCGTCTGTAGCCGTCACTCGTGTTCTGGGATGACTTTTCAATCCAATTTCCTGCCCCTGCTGACCGACACAAGATGAATCCTGCGGTTTGTTCCAGGTACGAGTCAGACGTCCGACCAGCAGAGAGATGACAGTTCAAGGCTCTGCTTCTGTTTGAATAGATTCTTAACAGGCGACTCGTATTCTTTCTGAAACCGAGGCTGATGATAAAAACACATTCCGTCACTAATCCTACAGATGCCAAATACTTTAGACTGGAATGAGTTTGATTCTTACAAATAAGAGTTAACCAGTTATAATGTTCAACTGACGTTAAACATGAAGAAAAAGTGTGGGAGATAATGTGTGGAATAATGTGGGAGATGATGCTGGAGATAATGTGAGAGTCAGTGTGGGAGTCAGTGTGGGAGTCAGTGTGGGAGTCAATGTGGAAGTCAGTGTGGGAGTCAGTGTGGGAGTCAGTTTGGGAGTCAGTGTGGGAGTCAGTGTGGGAGTCAGTGTGGGAGTCAGTGTGGAAGTCAGTGTGGGAGTCAGTGTGGGAGTCAGTGTGGGAGTCAGTGTGGGAGTCAGTGTGGGAGTCAGTTTGGGAGTCAGTGTGGGAGTCAGTTTGGGAGTCAGTGTGGGAGTCAGTTTGGGAGTCAGTGTGGGAGTCAGTTTGGGAGTCAGTGTGGGAGTCAGTTTGGGAGTCAGTGTGGGAGTCAGTGTGGGAGTCAGTGTGGGAGTCAGTGTGGGAGTCAGTGTGGGAGTCAGTGTGGGAGTCAGTTTGGGAGTCAGTGTGGGAGTCAGTGTGGGAGTCAGTTTGGGAGTCAGTGTGGGAGTCAGTTTGGGAGTCAGTGTGGGAGTCAGTTTGGGAGTCAGTGTGGGAGTCAGTTTGGGAGTCAGTGTGGGAGTCAGTTTGGGAGTCAGTGTGGGAGTCAGTGTGGAAGTCAGTGTGGGAGTCAGTGTGGGAGTCAGTGTGGGAGTCAGTTTGGGAGTCAGTGTGGGAGTCAGTGTGGGAGTCAGTTTGGGAGTCAGTGTGGGAGTCAGTGTGGGAGTCAGTGTGGGAGTCAGTGTGGGAGTCAATGTGGGAGTCAGTGTGGGAGTCAGTGTGGGAGTCAGTGTGGGAGTCAATGTGGGAGTCAGTTTGGGAGTCAGTGTGGGAGTCAGTGTGGGAGTCAGTGTGGGAGTCAGTGTGGGAGTCAATGTGGGAGTCAGTGTGGGAGTCAGTGTGGGAGTCAGTGTGGGAGTCAGTGTGGGAGTCAATGTGGGAGTCAGTGTGGGAGTCAGTGTGGGAGTCAGTGTGGGAGTCAGTGTGGGAGTCAGTGTGGGAGTCAGTGTGGGAGTCAGTTTGGGAGTCAGTGTGGGAGTCAATGTGGGAGTCAGTGTGGGAGTCAGTGTGGGAGTCAGTGTGGGAGTCAGTGTGGCAGTCAATGTGGGAGTCAGTGTGGGAGTCAGTTTGGGAGTCAGTGTGGGAGTCAGTGTGGGAGTCAGTGTGGGAGTCAGTGTGGGAGTCAGTGTGGGAGTCAATGTGGGAGTCAATGTGGGAGTCAGTGTGGGAGTCAGTGTGGGAGTCAGTGTGGGAGTCAATGTGGGAGTCAGTGTGGGAGTCAATGTGGGAGTCAGTGTGGGAGTCAGTGTGGGAGTCAGTGTGGGAGTCAGTGTGGGAGTCAATGTGGGAGTCAGTGTGGGAGTCAGTGTGGGAGTCAGTGTGGGAGTGAGTGTGGGAGTCAGTGTGGGAGTCAGTGTGGGAGTCAGTGTGGGAGTCAGTGTGGGAGTCAATGTGGGAGTCAGTGTGGGAGTCAGTGTGGGAGTCAGTGTGGGAGTCAATGTGGGAGTCAGTGTGGGAGTCAATGTGGGAGTCAGTGTGGGAGTCAGTGTGGGAGTCAGTGTGGGAGTCAATGTGGGAGTCAATGTGGGAGTCAGTGTGGGAGTCAGTGTGGGAGTCAGTGTGGGAGTCAGTGTGGGAGTCAGTGTGGGAGTCAAGAATGGTGTCAGGATAAAACAAATACAAACAAATGTAATCAAATACAAATAAACCACAAACATGTTTAGATAAATTAATAACAAAACAGTAGCTTTTAAATCAAAACATAATTCCTTGAAGTCAGAGTTGTTTGAAAACAGGTTCATCTGGAGAAGTTCACCATAAATCAGGTACAAACCAGCTTCAGCTCGACTGTCTGGACCTGCGGGCGTCATGGGTCGAACCCAGCTTGTGCAATATTCAGCGTCTTGAGAGATTCTCACATATAAACAACAGTGTATGAACAGAGAAGAATAGTTGAACATGTTGCATCATGGGTATAAAAGTGTGGCTGCCAGGTTTGTTACATTTGTTCTATAAGTTCAGACACTAAAGTTACTGACCAACAAAAGTTTGTTCTCAACACACAACTCTGAGCACAAACACAACTCTGAGCACAAACACAACTCTGAGCACAAACACAACTCTGAGCACAAACACAACTCTGAGCACAAACACAACTCTGAGCACAAACACAACTCTGAGCACAAACACAACTCTGCGCACAAACACAACTCTGCGCACAAACACAACTCTGAGCACAAACACAACTCTGAGCACAAACACAACTCTGAGCACAAACACAACTCTGAGCACAAACACAACTCTGCGCACAAACACAACTATGAGCACAAACACAACTCTGAGCACAAACACAACTCTGCGCACAAACACAACTCTGAGCACAAACACAACTCTGAGCACAAACACAACTCTGCGCACAAACACAACTCTGAGCACAAACACAACTCTGAGCACAAACACAACTCTGCGCACAAACACAACTCTGAGCACAAACACAACTCTGCGCACAAACACAACTCTGCGCACAAACACAACTCTGAGCACAAACACAACTCTGAGCACAAACACAACTCTGAGCACAAACACAACTCTGCGCACAAACACAACTCTGCACACAAACACAACTCTGAGCACAAACACAACTCTGCGCACAAACACAACTCTGCGCACAAACACAACTCTGAGCACAAACACAACTCTGAGCACAAACACAACTCTGCGCACAAACACAACTCTGAGCACAAACACAACTCTGAGCACAAACACAGCTCTGAGCACAAACACAACTCTGCGCACAAACACAACTCTGAGCACAAACACAACTCTGAGCACAAACACAACTCTGAGCACAAACACAACTCTGAGCACAAACACAACTCTGAGCACAAACACAACTCTGCGCACAAACACAACTCTGAGCACAAACACAATTCTGAGCACAAACACAACTCTGAGCACAAACACAACTCTGCGCACAAACACAACTCTGAGCACAAACACAACTCTGAGCACAAACACAACTCTGAGCACAAACACAACTCTGAGCACAAACACAACTCTCTCAACTTCTCAACAAACTACTGAACTACGAGAGACTTTAATTCCCAAATTTGAATTAAATATTAATTAAAAGTGTATAAAAAACAAGAATATTAGTTGATGCTAAATCACATGAAGTTATCAAACGTAAGAATTGTTTAATAATTGACATATTTTATAAAATTGACATTTTAGGAATAACAGGTTGAAAGGTTTTATTTCTTCTTCTACCTTCTTTCTCCTTTTTATTTTTACACAGAGTTTCATCTTCAAATTTAAAAAAATGATGAAAATGTTTGTATTATAAATTGACATCAATATAAAACTTTGTGAAAATAATTGATTTTTAAATTAAATTATTCTTTTTAAGCCCAAAAAAGTCAACTTTTCAATAAAAGTATTAAATTGATTTATTTCCAAAAAAGAAGTTTCAACATTTGAAATGAAACGATTCATTAAACGACGACAAATACTTTCAAGGAAAACAAAGTTTCTCTCTTTTGATGAATCTTTCAAACCGTTTTCACTTCAATCCTCTTTCTCTCGTGTTCGTGATCAGAGCCGCTGTCAGGCACGAGTGCGACGGACTCACAACAACAACAACAACAACAACAACAACAACAACAACAACAACGACGCAGCAGGAAGTGAAGCATCAAAAGCTTCTTTAATTTCCTCTCGTTTGATGATGAAGGTGCGACGACGTCTTCATCGTCTTCATCTTCATCTCATCGACCCTCGAGGCGAAAACACGCCGAGATCAAGCCTTTTGCAAATGTGTTGCCGATCAAATATTCATGACGTTCATCATCCAGACGTCGCTGATCAAATGTTTCTCCAGACGAGCGACTCTGAAGACCAGCTTCTCCTTCTAACCTGGACAGACTCGTGATGAAGTGATGATGGTTTGAGTCCAGCAGGTTTGAAGCCAGTCGTCATGACGGATGTTCACCACTAGAGGCGCCAGAGAAGAGCCGACAACAAACCCCCTGTGGATTCTTTTTGTGATGTCGGGACTTTCTAGAGTCGACTTCATGACCTCGATCCATGATCCGCTTTCTAGAGTCGACTTCATGACCTCGATCCATGATCCGCTTTCTAGAGTCGACTTCATGACCTCGATCCATGATCCACTTTCTAGAGTCGACTTCATGACCTCGATCCATGATCCACTTTCTAGAGTCGACTTCATGACCTCGATCCATGTTCCACTTTCTAGAGTCGACTTCATGACCTCGATCCATGATCCACTTTCTAGAGTCGACTTCACGACCTCGATCCATGATCCACTTTCTAGAGTCGACTTCATGACCTCGATCCATGATCCACTTTCTAGAGTCGACGTCATGACCTCGATCCATGATCCACTTTCTAGAGTCGACTTCATGACCTCGATCCATGATCCACTTTCTAGAGTCGACTTCATGACCTCGATCCATGATCCACTTTCTAGAGTCGACTTCATGACCTCGATCCATGATCCACTTTCTAGAGTCGACTTCATGACCTCGATCCATGATCCACTTTCTAGAGTCGACTTCATGACCTCGATCCATGATCCACTTTCTAGAGTCGACTTCACGACCTCGATCCATGATCCGCTTTCTAGAGTCGACTTCACGACCTCGATCCGCTTTCTGGAGTCGACTTCACGACCTCGATCCATGATCCGCTTTCTAGAGTCGACTTCACGACCTCGATCCATGATCCGCTTTCTAGAGTCGACTTCACAACCTCGATCCATGATCCGCTTTCTAGAGTCGACTTCACGACCTCGATCCATGATCCACTTTCTAGAGTCGACTTCACGACCTCAATCCATGATCCACTTTCTAGAGTCGACTTCACGACCTCGATCCATGATCCGCTTTCTAGAGTCGACTTCATGACCTCGATCCATGATCCACTTTCTAGAGTCGACTTCACGACCTCGATCCATGATCCACTTTCTAGAGTCGACTTCATGACCTCGATCCATGATCCACTTTCTAGAGTCGACTTCATGACCTCGATCCATGATCCGCTTTCTAGAGTCGACTTCACGACCTCGATCCATGATCCGCTTTCTAGAGTCGACTTCACGACCTCGATCCATGATCCACTTTCTAGAGTCGACTTCATGACCTCGATCCATGATCCACTTTCTAGAGTCGACTTCACGACCTCGATCCATGATCCACTTTCTAGAGTCGACTTCACGACCTCGATCCATGATCCACTTTCTAGAGTCGACTTCATGACCTCGATCCATGATCCACTTTCTAGAGTCGACTTCACGACCTCGATCCATGATCCACTTTCTAGAGTCGACTTCACGACCTCGATCCATGATCCACTTTCTAGAGTCGACTTCACGACCTCGATCCATGATCCACTTTCTAGAGTCGACTTCACGACCTCGATCCATGATCCACTTTCTAGAGTCGACTTCACGACCTCGATCCATGATCCACTTTCTAGAGTCGACTTCACGACCTCGATCCATGATCCACTTTCTAGAGTCGACTTCACGACCTCGATCCATGATCCACTTTCTAGAGTCGACTTCACGACCTCGATCCATGATCCGCTTTCTAGAGTCGACTTCACGACCTCGATCCATGATCCACTTTCTAGAGTCGACTTCACGACCTCGATCCATGATCCACTTTCTAGAGTCGACTTCACGACCTCGATCCATGATCCGCTTTCTAGAGTCGACTTCACGACCTCGATCCATGATCCACTTTCTAGAGTCGACTTCACGACCTCGATCCATGATCCACTTTCTAGAGTCGACTTCACGACCTCGATCCATGATCCACTTTCTAGAGTCGACTTCACGACCTCGATCCATGATCCGCTTTCTAGAGTCGACTTCACGACCTCGATCCACTTTCTAGAGTCGACTTCACGACCTCGATCCATGATCCACTTTCTAGAGTCGACTTCACGACCTCGATCCATGATCCGCTTTCTAGAGTCGACTTCACGACCTCGATCCATGATCCACTTTCTAGAGTCGACTTCACGACCTCGATCCATGATCCACTTTCTAGAGTCGACTTCACGACCTCGATCCATGATCCGCTTTCTAGAGTCGACTTCACGACCTCGATCCATGATCCACTTTCTAGAGTCGACTTCACGACCTCGATCCATGATCCACTTTCTAGAGTCGACTTCACGACCTCGATCCATGATCCACTTTCTAGAGTCGACTTCACGACCTCGATCCATGATCCACTTTCTAGAGTCGACTTCACGACCTCGATCCATGATCCGCTTTCTAGAGTCGACTTCACGACCTCGATCCATGATCCACTTTCTAGAGTCGACTTCACGACCTCGATCCATGATCCACTTTCTAGAGTCGACTTCACGACCTCAATCCATGATCCGCTTTCTAGAGTCGACTTCACGACCTCGATCCATGATCCGCTTTCTAGAGTCGACTTCACGACCTCGATCCATGATCCACTTTCTAGAGTCGACTTCAGGACCTCGATCCATGATCCACTTTCTAGAGTCGACTTCAAGACCTCGATCCATGATCCACTTTCTAGAGTCGACTTCACGACCTCGATCCATGATCCACTTTCTAGAGTCGACTTCACGACCTCGATCCATGATCCACTTTCTAGAGTCGACTTCACGACCTCGATCCATGATCCACTTTCTAGAGTCGACTTCACGACCTCGATCCATGATCCACTTTCTAGAGTCGACTTCACGACCTCGATCCATGATCCACTTTCTAGAGTCGACTTCATGACCTCGATCCATGATCCACTTTCTAGAGTCGACTTCACGACCTCGATCCATGATCCACTTTCTAGAGTCGACTTCACGACCTCGATCCATGATCCACTTTCTAGAGTCGACTTCAAGACCTCGATCCATGATCCACTTTCTAGAGTCGACTTCACGACCTCGATCCATGATCCACTTTCTAGAGTCGACTTCACGACCTCGATCCATGATCCACTTTCTAGAGTCGACTTCATGACCTCGATCCATGATCCACTTTCTAGAGTCGACTTCACGACCTCGATCCATGATCCACTTTCTAGAGTCGACTTCACGACCTCGATCCATGATCCACTTTCTAGAGTCGACTTCACGACCTCGATCCATGATCCACTTTCTAGAGTCGACTTCACGACCTCGATCCATGATCCACTTTCTAGAGTCGACTTCACGACCTTGATCCATGATCCACTTTCTAGAGTCGACTTCACGACCTCGATCCATGATCCGCTTTCTAGAGTCGACTTCACGACCTCGATCCACTTTCTAGAGTCGACTTCACGACCTCAATCCATGATCCGCTTTCTAGAGTCGACTTCACGACCTCGATCCATGATCCACTTTCTAGAGTCGACTTCACGACCTCGATCCATGATCCGCTTTCTAGAGTCGACTTCACGACCTCGATCCATGATCCACTTTCTAGAGTCGACTTCACGACCTCAATCCATGATCCGCTTTCTAGAGTCGACTTCACGACCTCGATCCATGATCCACTTTCTAGAGTCGACTTCATGACCTCGATCCATGATCCACTTTCTAGAGTCGACTTCATGACCTCGATCCATGATCCGCTTTCTAGAGTCGACTTCACGACCTCGATCCATGATCCGCTTTCTAGAGTCGACTTCACGACCTCGATCCATGATCCACTTTCTAGAGTCGACTTCAGGACCTCGATCCATGATCCACTTTCTAGAGTCGACTTCAAGACCTCGATCCATGATCCACTTTCTAGAGTCGACTTCACGACCTCGATCCATGATCCACTTTCTAGAGTCGACTTCATGACCTCGATCCATGATCCGCTTTCTAGAGTCGACTTCATGACCTCGATCCATGATCCGCTTTCTAGAGTCGACTTCACGACCTCGATCCATGATCCACTTTCTAGAGTCGACTTCAGGACCTCGATCCATGATCCACTTTCTAGAGTCGACTTCAAGACCTCGATCCATGATCCACTTTCTAGAGTCGACTTCACGACCTCGATCCATGATCCACTTTCTAGAGTCGACTTCACGACCTCGATCCATGATCCACTTTCTAGAGTCGACTTCATGACCTCGATCCATGATCCACTTTCTAGAGTCGACTTCACGACCTCGATCCATGATCCACTTTCTAGAGTCGACTTCACGACCTCGATCCATGATCCACTTTCTAGAGTCGACTTCACGACCTCGATCCATGATCCACTTTCTAGAGTCGACTTCACGACCTTGATCCATGATCCACTTTCTAGAGTCGACTTCACGACCTCGATCCATGATCCACTTTCTAGAGTCGACTTCACGACCTCGATCCATGATCCACTTTCTAGAGTCGACTTCACGACCTCGATCCATGATCCACTTTCTAGAGTCGACTTCACGACCTCGATCCATGATCCACTTTCTAGAGTCGACTTCATGACCTCGATCCATGATCCACTTTCTAGAGTCGACTTCATGACCTCGATCCATGATCCACTTTCTAGAGTCGACTTCATGACCTCGATCCATGATCCACTTTCTAGAGTCGACTTCATGACCTCGATCCATGATCCACTTTCTAGAGTCGACTTCACGACCTCGATCCATGATCCACTTTCTAGAGTCGACTTCATGACCTCGATCCATGATCCACTTTCTAGAGTCGACTTCATGACCTCGATCCATGATCCACTTTCTAGAGTCGACTTCATGACCTCGATCCATGATCCACTTTCTAGAGTCGACTTCACGACCTCGATCCATGATCCGCTTTCTAGAGTCGACTTCACGACCTCGATCCATGATCCACTTCGGACTCAAACACTCCAGAAGAAATAGCATCTCGTGGCAGAAGAACGAAGGACGTCTTAAAACGTTCTGCAGTGCATGGAGAGGAGCCTGTTGCCGTGGTTACTCTTCTGAGCCGCCCTAGTGTCGAGGGTCAAGAGCCTTCATCCTTTTCACCAACACACACACTTCATCACAGACACACATTCATCACAGACACACATTCATCACAGACACACACTTCATCACAGACACACATTCATCACAGACACACACTTCATCACAGACACACACTTCATCATAGACGCACACTTCAACAACACACACACTTCATCACAGACACACACTTCATCACAGACACACACTTCATCACAGACACACGCTTCATCACAGACACACACTTCATCACAGACACACACTTCATCCCAGACACACACTTCAACAACACACACACTTCATCACAGACACACACTTCATCACAGACACACGCTTCATCACAGACACACACTTCATCACAGACACACACTTCATCCCAGACACACACTTCAACAACACACACACTTCATCACAGACACACGCTTCATCACAGACACACGCTTCATCACAGACACACACTTCATCACAGACACACACTTCAACAACACACACACTTCATCACAGACACACACTTCATCACAGACACACACTTCATCACAGACACACGCTTCATCACAGACACACACTTCATCACAGACACACGCTTCATCACAGACACACACTTCATCACAGACACACGCTTCATCACAGACATACACTTCCTCACAGACACACACTTCATCACAGACACACACTTCATCACAGACACACACTTCAACAACACACACACTTCCTCACAGACACACACTTCATCACAGACACACACTTCATCACAGACACACACTTCAACAACACACACACTTCATCACAGACACACGCTTCATCACAGACACACGCTTCATCACAGACATACACTTCAACAACACACACACTTCATCACAGACACACACTTCAACAACACACACACTTCCTCACAGACACACACTTCATCACAGACACACACTTCATCACAGACACACACTTCAACAACACACACACTTCATCACAGACACACACTTCAACAACACACACACTTCCTCACAGACACACACTTCATCACAGACACACACTTCATCACAGACACACACTTCAACAACACACACACTTCATCACAGACACACACTTCATCACAGACACACACTTCAACAACACACACACTTCATCACAGACACACACTTCATCACAGACACACACTTCAACAACACACACACTTCATCACAGACACACACTTCAACAACACACACACTTCATCACAGACACACACTTCAACAACACACACACTTCATCACAGACACACACTTCAACAACACACACACTTCATCACAGACATACACTTCCTCAAAGACACACACTTCATCACAGACACACACTTCATCACAGACACACACTTCATCACAGACACACACTTCATCACATACACACACTTCCTCACAGACACACACTTCAACAACACACACACTTCCTCACAGACACACACTTCCTCACAGACACACACTTCATCACAGACACACACTTCCTCACAGACACACACTTCAACAACACACACACTTCCTCACAGACACACACTTCATCACAGACACACACTTCATCACAGACACACACTTCCTCACAGACACACACTTCAACACAGACACACACTTCATCACAGACACACACTTCCTCACGGACACACACTTCAACAACACACACACTTCCTCACAGACACACACAGAAAATATCTTTTTATATATTCTTTGCGTCATAAATCCTCTCAGAGCTGCTGCTGTCGAGACTCTCTTTGTGTCATCGTGACCGGAGGGTTCGTCCAGTTCCTCCTGCTGTGCTCATGAACACGCGTCGATACATCAGCTCCAGTGAGATCACAGCGACCGGAGGGTTCGTCCAGTTCCTCCTGCTGCGCTCATGAACACGCGTCGATACATCAGCTCCAGTGAGATCACAGCGACCGGAGGGTTCGTCCAGTTCCTCCTGCTGCGCTCATGAACACATGTCGATACATCAGCTCCAGTGAGATCACAGCGACCGGAGGGTTCGTCCAGTTCCTCCTGCTGTGCTCATGAACACGCGTCGATACATCAGCTCCAGTGAGATCACATCGACCGGAGGGTTCGTCCAGTTCCTCCTGCTGTGCTCATGAACACGCGTCGATACATCAGCTCCAGTGAGATCACAGCGACCGGAGGGTTCGTCCAGTTCCTCCTGCTGCGCTCATGAACACGCGTCGATACATCAGCTCCAGTGAGATCACAGCGACCGGAGGGTTCGTCCAGTTCCTCCTGCTGTGCTCATGAACACGCGTCGATACATCAGCTCCAGTGAGATCACATCGACCGGAGGGTTCGTCCAGTTCCTCCTGCTGTGCTCATGAACACGCGTCGATACATCAGCTCCAGTGAGATCACAGCGACCGGAGGGTTCGTCCAGTTCCTCCTGCTGTGCTCATGAACACGCGTCGATACATCAGCTCCAGTGAGATCACAGCGACCGGAGGGTTCGTCCAGTTCCTCCTGCTGCGCTCATGAACACGCGTCGATACATCAGCTCCAGTGAGATCACATCGACCGGAGGGTTCGTCCAGTTCCTCCTGCTGCTGCGCTCATGAACACGCGTCGATACATCAGCTCCAGTGAGATCACAGCGACCGGAGGGTTCGTCCAGTTCCTCCTGCTGCTGCGCTCATGAACACGCGTCGATACATCAGCTCCAGTGAGATCACAGCGACCGGAGGGTTCGTCCAGTTCCTCCTGCTGCGCTCATGAACACGCGTCGATACATCAGCTCCAGTGAGATCACAGCGACCGGAGGGTTCGTCCAGTTCCTCCTGCTGCGCTCATGAACACGCGTCGATACATCAGCTCCAGTGAGATCACAGTGACCGGAGGGTTCGTCCAGTTCCTCCTGCTGCGCTCATGAACACGCGTCGATACATCAGCTCCAGTGAGATCACAGCGACTGGAGGGTTCGTCCAGTTCCTCCTGCTGCGCTCATGAACACACGTCGATACATCAGCTCCAGTGAGATCACAGCGACCGGAGGGTTCGTCCAGTTCCTCCTGCTGCGCTCATGAACACACGTCGATACATCAGCTCCAGTGAGATCACAGCGACTGGAGGGTTCGTCCAGTTCCTCCTGCTGCGCTCATGAACACACGTCGATACATCAGCTCCAGTGAGATCACAGCGACCGGAGGGTTCGTCCAGTTCCTCCTGCTGCGCTCATGAACACGCGTCGATACATCAGCTCCAGTGAGATCACAGCGACCGGAGGGTTCGTCCAGTTCCTCCTGCTGCGCTCATGAACACACGTCGATACATCAGCTCCAGTGAGATCACAGCGACCGGAGGGTTCGTCCAGTTCCTCCTGCTGCGCTCATGAACACACGTCGATACATCAGCTCCAGTGAGATCACAGCGACCGGAGGGTTCGTCCAGTTCCTCCTGCTGTGCTCATGAACACACGTCGATACATCAGCTCCAGTGAGATCACATCGACCGGAGGGTTCGTCCAGTTCCTCCTGCTGCGCTCATGAACACACGTCGATACATCAGCTCCAGTGAGATCACAGCGACCGGAGGGTTCGTCCAGTTCCTCCTGCTGCGCTCATGAACACGCGTCGATACATCAGCTCCAGTGAGATCACAGCGACCGGAGGGTTCGTCCAGTTCCTCCTGCTGTGCTCATGAACACGCGTCGATACATCAGCTCCAGTGAGATCACAGCGACCGGAGGGTTCGTCCAGTTCCTCCTGCTGCACTCATGAACACGCGTCGATACATCAGCTCCAGTGAGATCACAGCGACCGGAGGGTTCGTCCAGTTCCTCCTGCTGCGCTCATGAACACGCGTCGATACAGCAGCTCCAGTGAGATCACAGCGACCGGAGGGTTCGTCCAGTTCCTCCTGCTGCGCTCATGAACACGCGTCGATACATCAGCTCCAGTGAGATCACAGCGACCGGAGGGTTCGTCCAGTTCCTCCTGCTGCGCTCATGAACACGCGTCGATACATCAGCTCCAGTGAGATCACAGTGACCGGAGGGTTCGTCCAGTTCCTCCTCCTGCTGCGCTCATGAACACGCGTCGATACATCAGCTCCAGTGAGATCACAGCGACCGGAGGGTTCGTCCAGTTCCTCCTGCTGCGCTCATGAACACGCGTCGATACATCAGCTCCAGTGAGATCACAGCGACCGGAGGGTTCGTCCAGTTCCTCCTGCTGCGCTCATGAACACGCGTCGATACATCAGCTCCAGTGAGATCACATCGACCGGAGGGTTCGTCCAGTTCCTCCTCCTGCTGCGCTCATGAACACGCGTCGATACATCAGCTCCAGTGAGATCACATCGACCGGAGGGTTCGTCCAGTTCCTCCTCCTGCTGCGCTCATGAACACGCGTCGATACATCAGCTCCAGTGAGATCACAGCGACCGGAGGGTTCGTCCAGTTCTTCCTGCTGTGCTCATGAACACGCGTCGATACATCAGCTCCAGTGAGATCACATCGACCGGAGGGTTCGTCCAGTTCCTCCTCCTGCTGCGCTCATGAACACGCGTCGATACATCAGCTCCAGTGAGATCACATCGACCGGAGGGTTCGTCCAGTTCCTCCTGCTGCGCTCATGAACACGCGTCGATACATCAGCTCCAGTGAGATCACAGCGACCGGAGGGTTCGTCCAGTTCCTCCTGCTGCGCTCATGAACACGCGTCGATACATCAGCTCCAGTGAGATCACATCGACCGGAGGGTTCGTCCAGTTCCTCCTCCTGCTGCGCTCATGAACACGCGTCGATACATCAGCTCCAGTGAGATCACATCGACCGGAGGGTTCGTCCAGTTCCTCCTGCTGCGCTCATGAACACGCGTCGATACATCAGCTCCAGTGAGATCACAGCGACCGGAGGGTTCGTCCAGTTCCTCCTGCTGCGCTCATGAACACGCGTCGATACATCAGCTCCAGTGAGATCACATCGACCGGAGGGTTCGTCCAGTTCCTCCTGCTGTGCTCATGAACACGCGTCGATACATCAGCTCCAGTGAGATCACAGCGACCGGAGGGTTCGTCCAGTTCCTCCTGCTGTGCTCATGAACACGCGTCGATACATCAGCTCCAGTGAGATCACATCGACCGGAGGGTTCGTCCAGTTCCTCCTGCTGTGCTCATGAACACGCGTCGATACATCAGCTCCAGTGAGATCACATCGACCGGAGGGTTCGTCCAGTTCCTCCTGCTGCGCTCATGAACACGCGTCGATACATCAGCTCCAGTGAGATCACATCGACCGGAGGGTTCGTCCAGTTCCTCCTGCTGCGCTCATGAACACGCGTCGATACATCAGCTCCAGTGAGATCACATCGACCGGAGGGTTCGTCCAGTTCCTCCTGCTGTGCTCATGAACACGCGTCGATACATCAGCTCCAGTGAGATCACAGTGACCGGAGGGTTCGTCCAGTTCCTCCTGCTGTGCTCATGAACACGCGTCGATACATCAGCTCCAGTGAGATCACAGCGACCGGAGGGTTCGTCCAGTTCCTCCTGCTGTGCTCATGAACACGCGTCGATACATCAGCTCCAGTGAGATCACAGCGACCGGAGGGTTCGTCCAGTTCCTCCTGCTGCTGCGCTCATGAACACGCGTCGATATATCAGCTCCAGTGAGATCACATCGACCGGAGGGTTCGTCCAGTTCCTCCTGCTGCGCTCATGAACACGCGTCGATACATCAGCTCCAGTGAGATCACATCGACCGGAGGGTTCGTCCAGTTCCTCCTGCTGCGCTCATGAACACGCGTCGATACATCAGCTCCAGTGAGATCACAGCGACCGGAGGGTTCGTCCAGTTCCTCCTGCTGTGCTCATGAACACGCGTCGATACATCAGCTCCAGTGAGATCACAGCGACCGGAGGGTTCGTCCAGTTCCTCCTGCTGCGCTCATGAACACGCGTCGATACAGCAGCTCCAGTGAGATCACAGCGACCGGAGGGTTCGTCCAGTTCCTCCTGCTGCGCTCATGAACACGCGTCGATACATCAGCTCCAGTGAGATCACAGCGACCGGAGGGTTCGTCCAGTTCCTCCTGCTGTGCTCATGAACACGCGTCGATACATCAGCTCCAGTGAGATCACAGCGACCGGAGGGTTCGTCCAGTTCCTCCTGCTGCGCTCATGAACACGCGTCGATACAGCAGCTCCAGTGAGATCACAGCGACCGGAGGGTTCGTCCAGTTCCTCCTGCTGCGCTCATGAACACGCGTCGATACATCAGCTCCAGTGAGATCACAGCGACCGGAGGGTTCGTCCAGTTCCTCCTGCTGCGCTCATGAACACGCGTCGATACATCAGCTCCAGTGAGATCACAGCGACCGGAGGGTTCGTCCAGTTCCTCCTCCTGCTGCGCTCATGAACACGCGTCGATACATCAGCTCCAGTGAGATCACATCGACCGGAGGGTTCGTCCAGTTCCTCCTCCTGCTGCGCTCATGAACACGCGTCGATACATCAGCTCCAGTGAGATCACATCGACCGGAGGGTTCGTCCAGTTCCTCCTCCTGCTGCGCTCATGAACACGCGTCGATACATCAGCTCCAGTGAGATCACATCGACCGGAGGGTTCGTCCAGTTCCTCCTCCTGCTGCGCTCATGAACACGCGTCGATACATCAGCTCCAGTGAGATCACAGCGACCGGAGGGTTCGTCCAGTTCCTCCTGCTGTGCTCATGAACACGCGTCGATACATCAGCTCCAGTGAGATCACATCGACCGGAGGGTTCGTCCAGTTCCTCCTCCTGCTGCGCTCATGAACACGCGTCGATACATCAGCTCCAGTGAGATCACATCGACCGGAGGGTTCGTCCAGTTCCTCCTGCTGCGCTCATGAACACGCGTCGATACATCAGCTCCAGTGAGATCACAGCGACCGGAGGGTTCGTCCAGTTCCTCCTGCTGCGCTCATGAACACGCGTCGATACATCAGCTCCAGTGAGATCACATCGACCGGAGGGTTCGTCCAGTTCCTCCTCCTGCTGCGCTCATGAACACGCGTCGATACATCAGCTCCAGTGAGATCACATCGACCGGAGGGTTCGTCCAGTTCCTCCTGCTGCGCTCATGAACACGCGTCGATACATCAGCTCCAGTGAGATCACATCGACCGGAGGGTTCGTCCAGTTCCTCCTGCTGTGCTCATGAACACGCGTCGATACATCAGCTCCAGTGAGATCACATCGACCGGAGGGTTCGTCCAGTTCCTCCTGCTGTGCTCATGAACACGCGTCGATACATCAGCTCCAGTGAGATCACATCGACCGGAGGGTTCGTCCAGTTCCTCCTGCTGAGCTCATGAACACGCGTCGATACATCAGCTCCAGTGAGAACACATCGACCGGAGGGTTCGTCCAGTTCCTCCTGCTGCGCTCATGAACACGCGTCGATACATCAGCTCCAGTGAGATCACATCGACCGGAGGGTTCGTCCAGTTCCTCCTGCTGCGCTCATGAACACGCGTCGATACATCAGCTCCAGTGAGATCACATCGACCGGAGGGTTCGTCCAGTTCCTCCTGCTGTGCTCATGAACACGCGTCGATACATCAGCTCCAGTGAGATCACAGTGACCGGAGGGTTCGTCCAGTTCCTCCTGCTGTGCTCATGAACACGCGTCGATACATCAGCTCCAGTGAGATCACATCGACCGGAGGGTTCGTCCAGTTCCTCCTGCTGTGCTCATGAACACGCGTCGATACATCAGCTCCAGTGAGATCACAGTGACCGGAGGGTTCGTCCAGTTCCTCCTGCTGTGCTCATGAACACGCGTCGATACATCAGCTCCAGTGAGATCACAGCGACCGGAGGGTTCGTCCAGTTCCTCCTGCTGTGCTCATGAACACGCGTCGATACATCAGCTCCAGTGAGATCACAGCGACCGGAGGGTTCGTCCAGTTCCTCCTGCTGCGCTCATGAACACGCGTCGATACATCAGCTCCAGTGAGATCACATCGACCGGAGGGTTCGTCCAGTTCCTCCTGCTGCGCTCATGAACACGCGTCGATACATCAGCTCCAGTGAGATCACATCGACCGGAGGGTTCGTCCAGTTCCTCCTGCTGCGCTCATGAACACGCGTCGATACATCAGCTCCAGTGAGATCACATCGACCGGAGGGTTCGTCCAGTTCCTCCTGCTGCGCTCATGAACACGCGTCGATACATCAGCTCCAGTGAGATCACAGCGACCGGAACGTGTCGGATTCTGTAATTGCTGGAGATTTACTCGAGAGAATCCGAGCAGACGTTCCTGCCAGTGATGCACGACTTGTATTCTGTCCCCAGAGAGACGTGGATACACACAGTTGCCTTCACACACACACACACACACACACACACACACACACACACACACACACACACACACACACACACACACACACACACACACACACACACACACACGTCGCTCTAGTCAACACAAACAAGATCAATAACATATCAGTCCTGGCTGCATGTGATCATATTCCTGAGGTGTTGTATGTTTCAAGAAGGCTGACATCCCAGGATCTCCTCGACACAAACCTCCAAACGTAATCATCAAACTAATGTCACTAGTCTCCGCTAGAGGTCACTAGTCTTCGCTAGAGGTCAGTAGTCTTCTCTAGAGGTCACTAGTCTTCACGAGAGGTCACTAGTCTTCACGAGAGGTCATTAGTCTTCGCTAGAGGTCAGTAGTCTTCACGAGAGGTCATTAGTCTTCGCTAGAGGTCACTAGTTTTCGCTAGAGGTCACTAGTCTTCGCTAGAGGTCACTAGTCTACACTAGAGGTCACTAGTCTTCGCTAGAGGTCAGTAGTCTTCGCTAGAGGTCACTAGTCTTCTCTAGAGGTCACTAGTCTTCGCTAGAGGTCACTAGTCTTCTCTAGAGGTCACTAGTCTTCACGAGAGGTCACTAGTCTTCACGAGAGGCCATTAGTCTTTGCTAGAGGTCACTAGTCTTCGCTAGTGGTCACTAGTCTTCGCTAGAGGTCACTAGTCTTCGCTAGAGGTCACAAGTCTTCACTAGAGGTCACTAGTCTTCACGAGAGGTCATTAGTCTTTGCTAGAGGTCACTAGTCTTCGCTAGAGGTCACAAGTCTTCACTAGAGGTCACTTGTCTTCGCTAGAGGTCACTAGCCTTTGCTAGAGGTCACTAGTCTTTGTGAGAGGTCACTAGTCTTTGATCTATAAACACAACTTTGTCGACATACTTGTCGTCATAAAACGTTAAAGTTGTGTTGCCAACAGACACCTGAACAGTCACTTCCTGCGACACAAAGAGCTGGTGTTTGTATCACGTCCACGTCGAGGATCGATGCGACGACGACGTCTGTTCCTGCGAGAGCTTTGATATTCACGAGGAGTCGCTGGAGCAGAAGAACCTGGAGTGACTCCCTGCTGAGCTCAACCCTCTCCAGACCTTCCTGGAATGAGTTTGGACTTAAACGTGTTAAACGACGCGGATATTCCGAGGCTGCCGGGCCGTGACGGAAGAACTGCATCTCCTCCCGAAGATTTAAACGATGGAATTTAACACAAACCTCAGTGATGACTCCTGTGGACCGAGCGGCCTTCACGGTCACAGTGCTGTAAATTTCCTGGAGTAAATTACTGCTGCGGCTTTTCTCAAGGTTCAGTGAACACAGACTGAAGGTGGATTCTCACCAGAAAAAGCTGCAGTTTTTGTCAGTCGGTGAAACTTTTAGAGGCATATGTGGACCTTAATGCTGGAGATGTGTTGATGAAGCTTCATGAAACATTGTTGTTGTTCAGAGGTCAGTAGGTGGCGCCAATGATGTTTCATTAGAACACTTCAAAACAAAAGAGTGCAGAGACGCCATCTAGTGGATTCTGAAGATCATGACACTGTTTCATGAAGCTTCATCAACACATCACTACCATCTAGTGGACTCTGAAGATAATGACACTGTTTCATGAAGCTTTATCGACACATCACTACCATCTAGTGGACTCTGAAGATAATGACACTGTTTCATGAAGCTTCATCAACACATCACTACCATCTAGTGGACTCTGAAGATAATGACACTGTTTCATGAAGCTTCATCAACAAGTCACTACCATCTCGTGGACTCTGAAGATAATGACACTGTTTCATGAAGCTTCATCCACACATCACTACCATCTAGTGGACTCTGAAGATAATGACACTGTTTCATGAAGCTTCATCAACACATCACTACCATCTAGTGGACTCTGAAGATAATGACACTGTTTCATGAAGCTTCATCAACACATCACTACCATCTAGTGGACTCTGAAGATAATGACACTGTTTCATGAAGCTTCATCAACACATCACTACCATCTAGTGGACTCTGAAGATAATGACACTGTTTCATGAAGCTTTATCGACACATCACTACCATCTAGTGGACTCTGAAGATAATGACACTATTTCATGAAGCTTCATCAACACATCACTACCATCTAGTGGACTCTGAAGATAATGACACTGTTTCATGAAGCTTCATCAACACATCACTACCATCTAGTGGACTCTGAAGATAATGACACTATTTCATGAAGCTTCATCAACACATCACTACCATCTAGTTGACTCTGAAGATAATGACACTGTTTCATGAAGCTTCATCAACACATCACTACCATCTAGTGGACTCTGAAGATAATGACACTGTTTCATGAAGCTTCATCAACACATCACTACCATCTAGTGGACTCTGAAGATAATGACACTGTTTCATGAAGCTTTATCGACACATCACTACCATCTAGTGGACTCTGAAGATAATGACACTATTTCATGAAGCTTCATCAACACATCACTACCATCTAGTGGACTCTGAAGATAATGACACTATTTCATGAAGCTTCATCAACACATCACTACCATCTAGTTGACTCTGAAGATAATGACACTGTTTCATGAAGCTTCATCAACACATCACTACCATCTAGTGGAATTTGTGGAGTTGAAGATAATTCAATTTAATTCAATTCAATTTTATTTCAAGTGTCTTATCATAACAAAGTTATCTCAAGACACTATACAGTTGAAATAAGACTACAGTTGATTAAGGAAAAATAGATCCAGCAATTCAACAAAGAGCAAGAAACAAAACACTGTACAGTGAGCTATGATGAGGAAAAACTTCCTTTTAGAAGCAGAAACCTCGAGCGGAACCAGACTCATTGTTGACGGCCTGCCGCTTTGACCGGCAGGAAGGATGGGGGGGTAGACAGATGGATAAGGAGAGGAGTGAGGGAGGATATAGTGAGAGAAAAGAGGAGAGTGTAGGAGAGTCCATGGGGGTGCTGGAGAGAACTCGGGATCTGATGACGTGGTGAAGATCCTAATGACACTGTTTCATGAAGCTCAAGTCCAACCAGAGGTTCCACCTGGATCAGCTGGACCTGATGAAGACACGTTCACTCTCGTTTGTAAAAGATCCATCTTGACTTCTTTCACATTCTGACAAACTGACTTCATGGTTTCACAGTGAAACTCAGAGGATTGTGAGTCTGAAGTTTAAATTCTCTCTTATCACAGCAGCAGGTTTAAAATCAAGGACGTCGCAAAATACTCAGAACTTAAGATTTTTGCCTTTTCTCTCGAGATTTCTTGACTTTGAAAAAAACCTTTTCCTCCATGAGAATTTAGTCTTTGTCTTGTAAAGAATATAGATAATAATTCATAATTCATAATAATTTATACATAGAATATAATTATTAAATAACACTAAATAAACATTTTTGATATGAGAACATTTTTAGATCATGATATAAAAAATCAAATCAAATCTTTCTTGAAAGATGTTTTTAAAGAAAATAAGTTATTAACTCATGTGTTATATCAGGGTCAAGTTGACCCGAAGGCTCAAAAACAAAACTAATATTTCTGTAAGTTGACCTTGACCAAGAGGCAACACGAGGTGTAATAACATGAAAACATTAGTTGTGTAGTACTGCATTATTTAATCGTGTACACAAAATACAAATATATAAAAAAGGATAAACTTGAAATGCAAATGATTTTAAAAAACTAAACACAAAATATTTCGAGGTCAAACAGACACAATGGAAGGTTGAAAACATTGAACTAAAATATATTCATTAGAGGTTTAATAAGATAAAACTACATTTAGAAAACAAAAAGAACTGAAAGTGACGCGGGAGCTGTCCTTGGTGCTGAAACCAAACTCGAATTGAGACGAAATATTTTAAATTTCAAAACTACAGTTCTTGTCTGCGAGTCTCATTAATTCATCCGTCAGTGGCAGCTTTCAAGCACAGCGGAGACGTTTTCGTCTCGGCGGACATATTTGATATGTAAATGGAGCTTCCAGACAGACTTATTAGTGTCGACAATCTGAACCTGGATCTGTTATTCAACGTAGGAAGACATTCTAAAATGAAAAGTAACTTGTTTATTTCATTTTTAATGGAAAAACATTCATCTTCATTAGTGCTGCACGATATCGGAAATAAGTGCATAATCGATATTGGTGTCTTGAAAATGATATTGATATTAATTCGATATTTTTTTCTTTTTTTTATTATCACTTATAAAGCTCAGTCTCGCGGGACTTGCATCGGTTTCCCGCCAAACTGAGCGACATCAGAGAGGAGCCGCCGCCTAGTGTTTGACTAGATCATAAGTTAGTATTACTTCACTGGATCACTAGTGTTTGACTAGATCATAAGTTAGTATTACTTCACTGGATCACTAGTGTTGAACTAGATCATAAGTTAGTATTACTTCACTGGATCACTAGTGTTGAACTAGATCATAAGTTAGTATTACTTCACTGGATCACTAGTGTTTGACTAGATCATAAGTTAGTATTACTTCACTGGATCACTAGTGTTTGACTAGATCATAAGTTAGTATTACTTCACTGGATCACTAGTGTTTGACTAGATCATAAGTTAGTATTACTTCACTGGATCACTAGTGTTTGACTAGATCATAAGTTAGTATTACTTCACTGGATCACTAGTGTTTGACTAGATCATAAGTTAGTATTACTTCACTGGATCACTAGTGTTTGACTAGATCATAAGTTAGTATTACTTCACTGGATCACTAGTGTTTGACTAGATCATAAGTTAGTATTACTTCACTGGATCACTAGTGTTTGACTAGATCATAAGTTAGTATTACTTCACTGGATCACTAGTGTTTGACTAGATCATAAGTTAGTATTACTTCACTGGATCACTAGTGTTTGACTAGATCATAAGTTAGTATTACTTCACTGGATCACTAGTGTTTGACTAGATCATAAGTTAGTATTACTTCACTGGATCACTAGTGTTTGACTAGATCATAAGTTAGTATTACTTCACTGGATCACTAGTGTTTGACTAGATCATAAGTTAGTATTACTTCACTGGATCACTAGTGTTTGACTAGATCATAAGTTAGTATTACTTCACTGGATCACTAGTGTTTGACTAGATCATAAGTTAGTATTACTTCACTGGATCACTAGTGTTTGACTAGATCATAAGTTAGTATTACTTCACTGGATCACTAGTGTTTGACTAGATCATAAGTTAGTATTACTTCACTGGATCACTAGTGTTTGACTAGATCATAAGTTAGTATTACTTCACTGGATCACTAGTGTTTGACTAGATCATAAGTTAGTATTACTTCACTGGATCACTAGTGTTTGACTAGATCATAAGTTAGTATTACTTCACTGGATCACTAGTGTTTGACTAGATCATAAGTTAGTATTACTTCACTGGATCACTAGTGTTTGACTAGATCATAAGTTAGTATTACTTCACTGGATCACTAGTGTTTGACTAGATCATAAGTTAGTATTACTTCACTGGATCACTAGTGTTTGACTAGATCATAAGTTAGTATTACTTCACTGGATCACTAGTGTTTGACTAGATCATAAGTTAGTATTACTTCACTGGATCACTAGTGTTTGACTTGATCATAAGTTAGTATTACTTCACTGGATCACTAGTGTTTGACTAGATCATAAGTTAGTATTACTTCACTGGATCACTAGTGTTTGACTAGATCATAAGTTAGTATTACTTCACTGGATCACTAGTGTTTGACTAGATCATAAGTTAGTATTACTTCACTGGATCACTAGTGTTTGACTAGATCATAAGTTAGTATTACTTCACTGGATCACTAGTGTTGAACTAGATCATAAGTTAGTATTACTTCACTGGATCACTAGTGTTTGACTAGATCATAAGTTAGTATTACTTCACTGGATCACTAGTGTTTGACTAGATCATAAGTTAGTATTACTTCACTGGATCACTAGTGTTTGACTAGATCATAAGTTAGTATTACTTCACTGGATCACTAGTGTTGAACTAGATCATAAGTTAGTATTACTTCACTGGATCACTAGTGTTTGACTAGATCATAAGTTAGTATTACTTCACTGGATCACTAGTGTTTGACTAGATCATAAGTTAGTATTACTTCACTGGATCACTAGTGTTTGACTAGATCATAAGTTAGTATTACTTCACTGGATCACTAGTGTTGAACTAGATCATAAGTTAGTATTACTTCACTGGATCACTAGTGTTTGACTAGATCATAAGTTAGTATTACTTCACTGGATCACTAGTGTTTGACTAGATCATAAGTTAGTATTACTTCACTGGATCACAAGTGTTTGACTAGATCATAAGTTAGTATTACTTCACTGGATCACTAGTGTTGAACTAGATCATAAGTTAGTATTACTTCACTGGATCACTAGTGTTGAACTAGATCATAAGTTAGTATTACTTCACTGGATCACTAGTGTTTGACTAGATCACAAGTTAGTATTACTTCACTGGATATACTGAGTCTGCGCCGGCAAGACGCGTCGTCATAGCAACCGAGCCTAACATAGTTCACAGACGGACGGAGACGCAAACAACAACGAGACATAGAAGTACAAATTGACAACTTTACAGAACGTGACACTGATTGGTCGAAGTGATCATTTAAGAAATGCTTGATTTATACAATAGAAAATGATCAATTATCACATGTTTTCGATGTATATCTAAAGTACCAATATTGATATTTTTTTCGATATATCGTGCAGCCTTAATCTTCATCTTGACTATTGAATTAACGTGAAACTACCAAGACGAATGGATGCTACGTTGTTAGCCTGAATGGTAGCAGTTATGCTAACATATCTAAAGTGCCACAGTAGCTAATAAGATACATTCTTTGTATGTGTGTTAGCATCGAGATCGTGGCTCCGGAGGAGTCGCTGGTTTAGTCGAAAAAACTTCATCAATCTCTCAGGCTCAAGTGGGTCATTGTGCTGGCGGGTCTAATGTTAGTGGAGAGTCAAGATGGCAGATGAGAGCGATGCTGTTGTTTCGTTATCAGATGTTGAAGAAAGTAGAATAAATAGAAAGTCTCTGGTTGATCAGATAATTCTGTGGATTCATCGTCTCTCGATGTTATTTCCCTCTTCGTCTTTTCCTTCGATCTGATTGGCTCGTGTGCTTTGACTTGTCTCCATATTTGAGATATTTCAACGTGAGTTCGTTACGACGGATCTTTCATCGGAAGAAATGCCTTCAACATGCGACGAAAACTTATTGCATTTCCTGAGGTAGCATCGTCGCGCAGAAGTATCTCGAAGTTGACTTTACATGTTAAGTTACTTCTGACACATAAATAAAGTTGGTCTGAACAAAACCGTCAGATTCAAACGTTAAGAACATTTTTCCCACAAAATATATATATTTTTGTTCATGTATTTTAACTTGTTGTTCAAATTACATTTCATTAGATGATATATAGTGATAGTGTAGTAACAAGTATATATGTGTAGTATTGTCCAGTACTTGACTCTGGTGTTGTGATAGTGTAGTAACAAGTATATATGTGTAGTATTGTCCAGTACTTGACTCTGGTGTTGTGATAGTGTAGTAACAAGTATATATGTGTAGTATTGTCCAGTACTTGACTCTGGTGTTGTGATAGTGTAGTAACAAGTATATATGTGTAGTATTGTCCAGTACTTGACTCTGGTGTTGTGATAGTGTAGTTACAAGTATATATGTGTAGTATTGTCCAGTACTTGACTCTGGTGTTGTGATAGTGTAGTAACAAGTATATATGTGTAGTATTGTCCAGTACTTGACTCTGGTGTTGTGATAGTGTAGTAACAAGTATATATGTGTAGTATTGTCCAGTACTTGACTCTGGTGTTGTGATAGTGTAGTAACAAGTATATATGTGTAGTATTGTCCAGTACTTGACTCTGGTGTTGTGATAGTGTAGTTACAAGTATATATGTGTAGTATTGTCCAGTACTTGACTCTGGTGTTGTGATAGTGTAGTAACAAGTATATATGTGTAGTATTGTCCAGTACTTGACTCTGGTGTTGTGATAGTGTAGTAACAAGTATATATGTGTAGTATTGTCCAGTACTTGACTCTGGTGTTGTGATAGTGTAGTAACAAGTACATATGTGTAGTATTGTCCAGTACTTGACTCTGGTGTTGTGATAGTGTAGTAACAAGTACATATGTGTAGTATTGTCCGGTACTTGACTCTGGTGTTGTGATAGTGTAGTAACAAGTATATATGTGTAGTATTGTCTAGTACTTGACTCTGGTGTTGTGATAGTGTAGTAACAAGTATATATGTGTAGTATTGTCTAGTACTTGACTCTGGTGTTGTGATAGTGTAGTAACAAGTACATATGTGTAGTATTGTCCAGTACTTGACTCTGGTGTTGTGATAGTGTAGTAACAAGTATATATGTGTAGTATTGTCTAGTACTTGACTCTGGTGTTGTGATAGTGTAGTAACAAGTATATATGTGTAGTATTGTCTAGTACTTGACTCTGGTGTTGTGATAGTGTAGTAACAAGTATATATGTGTAGTATTATCCAGTATACCAAACCAAAATATGTCCAAACATCAGCTTTAAAAGCTGCTGGAATCACTGTATCCTCTCGTACTCAGTCATCATTCTACCTTTAGCTGCAAAGGACTTAATAAGTGCTGCCATCTAGAGGCCGGAAGTTTAATTGCAACCCATATGTTTTGATTGTAAATATAAAAATGTATTTATACACAATTTATTGAAATATAAAGAATAAATAAACTGTGGTGAAAATAACACAAGATTTTAAAGAACAAAAAAAAGAATTCAATTAAAATTAACAATAATCTCGACACAGCGAATAAATAACGTGATATTTACGTGAATTCTTCGGTTTTAAAGTTTACAAATTGATAATATATTTTCACCTTCATCATGACACAGGAGTTCATCACCATGACAACGATATCGTTCCCAACATCACAAACATTTAAACCAAAATTAAACCAGTTTGACGGACGTTTAATTAAAAACACTAAATGAGTAAAACTATTAAACAAAATGAGGAAAAGGAAGCTGAATATCTCTATTTTACGTAAAACAATTGTATTTATTGTGTTTTTACACATCGACTCCTCGAACCAATAAATAAATAAATGTAAATAACAAGTAAAATAAATCAAGTAAACGTTCGTTATTTGATTAAAATGTATTTTTAAAATATAAATACGTTTAAATCATTTTTACATCCATAAGAAAATAATTAATTTACATTTTATGGAAACATTTTATCTTCGTTTGAGTCAAAGAGCGAAAGAAACTAAAAGATCCAAAGACTCAGTTCAGTGTGTGTTTGTAAACACGTTCAGTGTGTGTTTGTAAACACGTTCAGTGTGTGTTTGTAAACACGTTCAGTGTGTGTTTGTAAACACGTTCAGTGTGTTTGTAAACACGTTCAGTGTGTGTTTGTAAACACGTTCAGTGTGTGTTTGTAAACACGTTCAGTGTGTTTGTAAACACGTTCAGTGTGTGTTTGTAAACACGTTCAGTGTGTGTTTGTAAACACGTTCAGTGTGTGTTTGTAAACACGTTCAGTGTGTTTGTAAACACGTTCAGTGTGTGTTTGTAAACACGTTCAGTGTGTGTTTGTAAACACGTTCAGTGTGTTTGTAAACACGTTCAGTGTGTGTTTGTAAACACGTTCAGTGTGTGTTTGTAAACACGTTCAGTGTGTGTTTGTAAACACGTTCAGTGTGTTTGTAAACACGTTCAGTGTGTGTTTGTAAACACGTTCAGTGTGTGTTTGTAAACACGTTCAGTGTGTGTTTGTAAACACGTTCAGTGTGTGTTTGTAAACACGTTCAGTGTGTGTTTGTAAACTCGTTCAGTGTGTGTTTGTAAACACGTTCAGTGTGTGTTTGTAAACACGTTCAGTGTGTGTTTGTAAACTCGTTCAGTGTGTGTTTGTAAACACGTTCAGTGTGTGTTTGTAAACTCGTTCAGTGTGTGTTTGTAAACTCGTTCAGTGTGTGTTTGTAAACACGTTCAGTGTGTTTGTAAACACGTTCAGTGTGTGTTTGTAAACACGTTCAGTGTGTGTTTGTAAACACGTTCAGTGTGTTTGTAAACTCGTTCAGTGTGTGTTTGTAAACACGTTCAGTGTGTGTTTGTAAACACGTTCAGTGTGTTTTTGTAAACACGTTCAGTGTGTTTTTGTAAACACGTTCAGTGTGTGTTTGTAAACACGTTCAGTGTGTTTTTGTAAACACGTTCAGTGTGTGTTTGTAAACACGTTCAGTGTGTGTTTGTAAACACGTTCAGTGTGTTTTTGTAAACACGTTCAGTGTGTGTTTGTAAACACGTTCAGTGTGTGTTTGTAAACACGTTCAGTGTGTTTTTGTAAACACGTCACAACGTCTCGATCAACGTCATTAACTTCGACCCACAAGAACCACAAGAACCACAAGAACCACAAGAACCGCTCAGAACCAGAACCAGAACCAGAACCAGAAGCTGCTCGACAGCCGCGACAACATCAGGTAAAAACTTACATCGACGGTTGCGACGCTTCCCCTTGAACATGGTCATAATGTATCGGTCCAGTTTGACGACGGTTCGGATCCGGAGGAAAAGGTTCTGGTGCCGCGAGTGATGCTCGATACCAGAGTGAAGCACACGCACAAGTGAAGACACTTGGACGGAACCATGACGGGAGGAGGAGGAGGAGCAGGAGGAGGAGCGAGAGGAGGAGCAAGAGGAGGAGCAAGAGGATGAGGAGCAAGAGGAGCAGGAGGATGAGGAGGAGGAGGAGCAAGAGGAGGAGGAGGAGGAGCAGGAGCAGGAGGAGGAGCAAGAGGATGAGGAGGATGAGGAGGAGGAGGAGGATGAGGAGGAGGAGGAGCAAGAGGAGGAGGAGGAGGAGCAGGAGCAGGAGGAGGAGCAAGAGGATGAGGAGGATGAGGAGGAGGAGGAGGATGAGGAGGAGGAGGAGCAGGAGGAGGAATAGGAGAAGGAGGATGAGGAAGAGGAAGAGGAAGAGGAAGAGGAAGAGGAAGAGGAAGAGGAAGAGGAAGAGGAGGATGAGGAGGAGTAGGAGCAGGAGTAGGAGCAGGATGAGGAAAAGGAGAAGGAGGATGAGATAGAGGAAGAGGAAGAGGAAGAGGAAGAGGAAGAGGAGAAGGGGGAGGAGTGAGGAGGAAGAGGAGTGAGGAGGAGGAGGAATAGAAGAAGGAGGATGAGATAGAGGACGAGGAAGAGGAGGAGGAGGAGGAGGAGTGAGGAGGAAGAGGAGTGAGGAGGAGGAGGAGCAGGAGGAGGAATAGAAGAAGGACGATGAGATAGACGAAGAGGAAGAGGAAGAGGAGGAGGAGGAGGAGGAGGAGGATGAGGAAGAGGAAGAGGAAGAGGAAGAGGATGAGGAGCAGGAAGATGAGGAGGAGGAGGAGCAGGAGTAGGAGCAGGAGTAGGAGGAGGAGTAGCAGGAGGGGGGATAGGAGAAGGAGGATGAGATAGAGGAAGAGGATGAGGAGCAGGAGGATGAGGAGGAGGAGGAGCAGGAGTAGGAGCAGGAGTAGGAGGAGGAGGAGCAGGAGGAGGAATAGGAGAAGGAGGATGAGATAGAGGAAGAGGAAGAGGATGAGGAGGAGGAGGAGCAGGAGTAGGAGCAGGAATAGGAGGAGGAGGAGCAGGAGGAGGAATAGGAGAAGGAGGATGAGGAGGAGGAGTGAGGAGGAGTGAGGAGTGAGGAGGAGTGAGGAGGAGGAGCAGGAGGAGGTGTACGGAGCACCAGACGTGCCAAAAATAATAAATCAAGGATTCTTTGAGTTGAAGGTGAAATGTTTGTTTTGTTACCTTTTAAATAATAAATAAATAATAACAAAATAAATAAATAATAACAAAATAAATAAATAATAACAAAATAAATAAATAATAACAAAATAAATAAATAGTAACAAAATAAATAAGATTCTCTCTGTGACTCTCTGTTCTCTCCATGGGTCGGGGGGGCAGCATGTAAATGAAAGAAGTCCATATTTGGTATTTTATATCGTAGGACAATGAATATTGATTTTTAAAAGTATATCTTTTATTTTTTAAATACAGTTTTTTCATTTTATATACAGTGGGGCACAAAAGTATTTAGTCGGCCACCGATTGACTTGAATTCACATTGTAGGATTTTTAAAGAATTTATTTGAAAATGATGGTGGAAAATAAGTATTTGGTCAATAACAAAAATTCAACTCAATACTTTGTTGGCAATAACAGGTCAAAGGATTACTATTGAACTTTACCAGGTTTGCACACACAGGAGCTGGTATTTTGGTCCATTCCTCCATGCAGATCTTCTCCAGAGCAGAGATGTTTTGTCGCCGAGCAACACGGACTTTCAACTCCCTCAACAGATTTTCTATGGGGTTGAGGTCTGGAGACTGGCTAGGCCACTCCAGGACTTTCAAATGCTTCTTACGGAGCCACTCCTTCGTTGCCCGGGCGATGTGTTTGGGATCATTGTCATGCTGGAAGATCCACGTTTCATCTTCAAAGCTCTCACTGATGGAAGGAGGTTTTGGCTCAAAATCTCACGATACATACATGAGCCATTCATTCTTATCTGAACACGGATCAGTCGTCTTGTCCCCTTAGCAGAAAAACAGCCCCAAAGCATGATGTTTCCACCCCATGCTTCACAGTAGGTCTGGTGTTGTTGGGATGCAACTCAGTATCTTCATCCTTCAAACACGACCAGTTGAGTTTATACCAAAAAGTTCTACTTTGGTTTCATCTGACCACATGACCTTCTCCCAATCCTCTGCTGTATCATCCATGTGGCCTCTGGCAGACTTCAGACCTGGACATGCACTGGCTTCAGCAGGAGGACACGTCTGCAGGATTTGATTCCCTGTCGTTGTAGTTACTGATGCTAACCTTCGTTACTTTGGTCCCAGCTCTCTGCAGGTCATTCACCAGGTCCCCCCGTGGGGTTCTGGGATTTTTGCTCACATGATCATTTTGACCCCACGGGAGGAGATCTTGCGTGGAGCCCCAGATCGAGGGAGATGATCAGTGGTCTTGTATGTCTTCCATTTTCTGATAATTGCTCCCACAGTTGATTTTCCCACACAGAGCTGCTTGCCTGTTGTAGACTCACTCTTCCCAGTCTGGTGCAGGTCTACACTTCTTTTCCTGGTGTCCTTCGACAGCTCTTTGGTCATAGTGGAGTTTGGAGTGTGACTGTTTGAGGCTGTGATCAGGTGTCTTTGATACAGGTAACCACTTCAAACAGGTGCCATTAATACAGGTAAGGAGTGGAGGACAGAAGAGCTTCTTAAAGAAGAAGTTACAGGTCTATGAGAGCCAGAGATCTTCCTTGTTTGAAGACCAAATACTTACAAACCATAATTTACAAATAAAGTGGCTCATGGGTCTGTGGCTCATGGGTCTGTGGTTCACGGGTCTGTGGTTCATGGATCTGTGGTTCATGGGTCTGTGGTTCATGGGTCTGTGGTTCATGGATCTGTGGTTCATGGGTCTGTGGTTCATGGGTCTGTGGTTCATGGGTCTGTGGTTCATGGGTCTGTGGCTCATGGGTCTGTGGCTCATGGGTCTGTGGTTCATGGGTCTGTGGTTCATGGGTCTGTGGTTCATGGGTCTGTGGTTCATGGGTCTGTGGTTCATGGGTCTGTGGTTCATGGGTCTGTGGCTCATGGGTCTGTGGCTCATGGGTCTGTGGTTCATGGGTCTGTGGTTCATGGGTCTGTGGTTCATGGGTCTGTGGTTCATGGGTCTGTGGTTCATGGGTCTGTGGCTCATGGGTCTGTGGCTCATGGGTCTGTGGTTCATGGGTCTGTGGCTCATGGGTCTGTGGCTCATGGGTCTGTGGTTCATGGGTCTGTGGTTCATGGATCTGTGGTTCATGGGTCTGTGGTTCATGGATCTGTGGTTCATGGGTCTGTGGCTCATGGGTCTGTGGTTCATGGGTCTGTGGTTCATGGGTCTGTGGTTCATGGGTCTGTGGTTCATGGGTCTGTGGTTCATGGGTCTGTGGTTCATGGGTCTGTGGTTCATGGGTCTGTGGTTCATGGGTCTGTGGTTCATGGGTCTGTGGTTCATGGCTCTGTGGCTCATGGGTCTGTGGTTCATGGGTCTGTGGTTCATGGGTCTGTGGTTCATGGGTCTGTGGTTCATGGGTCTGTGGTTCATGGGTCTGTGGTTCATGGGTCTGTGGTTCATGGGTCTGTGGTTCATGGATCTGTGGTTCATGGGTCTGTGGTTCATGGATCTGTGGTTCATGGGTCTGTGGCTCATGGATCTGTGGTTCATGGGTCTGTGGTTCATGGGTCTGTGGCTCATGGATCTATGGTTCATGGGTCTGTGGTTCATGGGTCTGTGGTTCATGGGTCTGTGGTTCGTGGGTCTGTGGTTCATGGGTCTGTGGTTCATGGGTCTGTGGTTCATGGGTCTGTGGCTCATGGGTCTGTGGTTCATGGGTCTGTGGCTCATGGGTCTGTGGTTCATGGGTCTGTGGCTCATGGGTCTGTGGTTCATGGGTCTGTGGTTCATGGGTCTGTGGTTCGTGGGTCTGTGGTTCATGGGTCTGTGGTTCATGGATCTATGGTTCATGGGTCTGTGGTTCATGGGTCTGTGGTTCATGGGTCTGTGGTTCGTGGGTCTGTGGTTCATGGGTCTGTGGTTCATGGGTCTGTGGCTCATGGGTCTGTGGTTCATGGGTCTGTGGCTCATGGGTCTGTGGTTCATGGGTCTGTGGCTCATGGGTCTGTGGTTCATGGGTCTGTGGTTCATGGGTCTGTGGTTCGTGGGTCTGTGGTTCATGGGTCTGTGGTTCATGGATCTGTGGTTCATGGGTCTGTGGTTCATGGGTCTGTGGTTCGTGGGTCTGTGGTTCATGGGTCTGTGGTTCATGGGTCTGTGGTTCATGGGTCTGTGGTTCATGGGTCTGTGGTTCATGGATCAGTGGTTCATGGGTCTGTGGTTCATGGGTCTGTGGTTCATGGATCAGTGGTTCATGGGTCTGTGGTTCATGGGTCTGTGGTTCATGGATCAGTGGTTCATGGGTCTGTGGTTCATGGGTCTGTGGTTCATGGATCAGTGGCTCATGGATCAGTGGCTCATGGGTCTGTGGCTCATGGGTCTGTGGTTCATGGGTCTGTGGTTCATGGGTCTGTGGCTCATGGATCAGTGGTTCATGGATCAGTGGCTCATGGATCTGTGGTTCATGGATCAGTGGCTCATGGATCAGTGGCTCATGGGTCTGCGGCTCATGGATCAGTGGCTCATGGGTCTGTGGTTCATGGGTCTGTGGTTCATGGATCAGTGGTTCATGGATCAGTGGCTCATGGATCAGTGGCTCATGGATCAGTGGTTCATGGATCAGTGGCTCATGGATCAGTGGTTCATGGATCAGTGGCTCATGGGTCTGTGGCTCATGGGTCTGTGGTTCATGGATCCGTGGTTCATGGATCTGTGGTTCATGGATCAGTGGCTCATGGGTCTGTGGCTCATGGATCAGTGGTTCATGGATCAGTGGCTCATGGATCTGTGGCTCATGGATCAGTGGCTCATGGGTCTGTGGCTCATGGATCAGTGGCTCATGGATCAGTGGTTCATGGATCAGTGGTTCATGGATCAGTGGTTCATGGATCTGTGGTTCATGGGTCTGTGGTTCATGGATCAGTGGCTCATGGATCAGTGGTTCATGGATCAGTGGTTCATGGATCAGTGGTTCATGGATCTGTGGTTCATGGGTCTGTGGTTCATGGATCAGTGGCTCATGGATCTGTGGCTCATGGATCAGTGGTTCATGGGTCTGTGGTTCATGGGTCTGTGGTTCATGGATCAGTGGTTCATGGATCAGTGGTTCATGGATCAGTGGCTCATGGATCTGTGGTTCATGGATCAGTGGCTCATGGATCTGTGGCTCATGGATCAGTGGTTCATGGGTCTGTGGTTCATGGGTCTGTGGTTCATGGATCAGTGGTTCATGGATCTGTGGTTCATGGATCAGTGGCTCATGGGTCTCTGGACTCACTGGAGCAGCAGCTCATCATACTTGCAGATGCGACTCTGTTTCCACGGCGACTCAGATAAGAAGGTGATTCATTTCACACAGTGTGGGTTGAAAACAAGTTTCTCCTGCAGACGAATCAGTGAAACAAACGAATCGATTCTTCTGGGCTGAAGGTCGAGGCAGAGATTGTTTACAAATATTTCACCAGGATTTTTGCTTTGTTTGGACTCCAGTCACAAACTGTCAATCAAAGGTACTGAGCTGTCAGTGACTCGTCATCAGAAGATTCGTTCATCAGTTCACAGGTTGAAACTTCAAAATACTTTTCAACAATCGTTCAAGTATTTGTTTAAAAACCTATTTAGTTTAAAAGGGAAAAAGAAAAGAATATAAAAGAATGATAAGTTTGATCAGTAGCTCTGTTGGTTCAGTCTGGAGACACTTTTATATTCAGTTTAAAAATATATGAAACTTTGTGTATTTTTGAATGACAATATTAAACTCATACTTTAAAACATAACATTTAAATCGTTTTGTTTTTTGTCAAAACGTTACAAGTGAACCTGAAACTTCTTAAATCATTGAAAATACACGAAGTTCACACTCGAAACTGTTTCCATGGAAACAAACTTTTTGTCAGAATTATATATAGGATAATTTTTGTCATGTGAGTTCAGGTACTTTCATAGTGTCTTTACTAATATTACTACGTACTTCTAATATTACTACGTACTACTAATATTACTACGTACTTCTAATATTACTATGTACTTCTAATATTACTATGTACCGGTACTTCTAATATTACTACGTACTACTAATATTACTACGTACTTCTAATATTACCATGTACTTCTAATATTACTATGTACTTCTAATATTACTATGTACTACTAATATTACTACGTACTACTAATATTACTATGTACTTCTAATATTACTATGTAATTCTAATATTACTACGTACTTCTAATATTACTACGTACTACTAATATTACTACGTACTTCTAATATTACTATGTACTTCTAATATTACTATGTACTACTAATATTACTACGTACTTCTAATATTACTATGTACCGGTACTTCTAATATTACTACGTACTACTAATATTACTACGTACTACTAATATTACTATGTACTTCTAATATTACTACGTACTTCTAATATTACTACGTACTACTAATATTACTACGTACTTCTAATATTACTATGTACTTCTAATATTACTATGTACTTCTAATATTACTATGTACTACTAAAATTACTACTTACTTCTAATATTACTATGTACTTCTAATATTACTACGTACTACTAATATTACTATTTACTTCTAATATTACTATGTACTATGTACTTCTAATATTACTATGTACTTATAATATTACTATGTACTACTAATATTACTACGTACTACTAATATTACTATGTACTTCTAATATTACTATGTACTTCTAATATTACTACGTACTACTAATATTACTACGTACTACTACTCGAAGGAGACACATGACTCTGGGACGGTAGACGAGGTCGGATGCAGGGGATCAGACGAGCAGACGAAGAAAAAGGCAAAATAATTAATTAATGAATGAAAATCACACAAACCTTTTTTTTTCAAAAACTTATTTTTGGGTAAAGCAGGGCTTTAGGCCTTTAACAGGTTTCCATGGTAACATAATTATAGTTACATTCTGTCAGAATTATTTTGGGGATAAATTTCATCTGTGCAGTCATCCATGAGGCTCTTCGTCAGTTGAGATTAAAGTATATTAAATTATATTAAATTATATTAAATTATATAAAAGTATATTAAAGTATATTAAATTATATTAAATTATATTAAATTATATTAAAGTATATTAAAGCATATTAGAGTATATTAAAGTATATTAAATTATATTAAAGTATATTAGAGTATAATAAATTATATTAAAACATATTAGAGTATATTAAAGCATATTTAATTATATTAAAGTATATTAAATCATATTCAAGTATATTCAAGTATATTCAAGTATATTAGAGTATATTAAAGTATATTAAATGATATTAAAGTATATTCAAGTATATTAAGGTATATTTAAGTATATTAAATTATATTAAATTATATTAAATTATATAAAAGTATATTAAATTATATTAAATTATATTAAATTATATTAAATTATATAAAAGTATATTAAAGTATATTAAATTATATTAAATTATATTAAATTATATTAAAGTATATTAAAGCATATTAGAGTATATTAAAGTATATTAAATTATACTAAAGTATATTAGAGTATAATAAATTATATTAAAACATATTAGAGTATATTAAAGTATATTTAATTATATTAAAGTATATTAAATCATATTCAAGTATATTCAAGTATATTCAAGTATATTAGAGTATATTAAAGTATATTAAATGATATTAAAGTATATTCAAGTATATTAAGGTATATTTAAGTATATTAAATTATATTTAAGTATATTAGAGTATATTAAAGTATATTCAAGTATATTAAAATATATTAAAGTTTATTAAAGTATATTAGAGTATATTTAAGTATATTCAAATATATGAAAGTGTATTAGAGTATATTAAAATATATTAAAGTATATTATAGTATATTATGGTATATTAAAGTATATTAGAGTATATTTAAGTATATTAAAGTATATCAAAGTAGATTAGAGTATATTAAAGTATATTCAAATATATTAAAGTATATTAAAGTATATTAAGTTATATTAAAGCATATTAAAGTATATCAAAGTAGATTAGAGTATATCAAAGCAAATTCAAGTATATTAAAGTATATTAAAGTTTATTAGAGTATATTAAAGTATATTAAAATATATTAAAGTATATTAGAGTATAATAAAGTATATTAGAGTATATTAAAGTATAGTAAAAGTAAAGGTATATTAGGTTAGGTTAGGTGAGGTAGAACTTTATTGATCCCTCAGGTATATAAAGGTATATTAAAGTATATCAAAGTACATTAAAGTACTGGTTGTTAATACTCGGATCATCGTTAGTTTCTAAAGACACACGTTTCTAACGATCCATCGTCGCTGACATTTCAAAGACTCGACTAATGATCCTCGTTCAGAAGCAGAAGAAGCAGAAGAAGCAGAAGAAGCAGAAGAAGCAGAAGAAGCAGAAGAAGCAGAAGAAGCAGAAGAAGCAGAAGAAGCAGAAGAAGCAGAAGAAGCAGAAGAAGCAGAAGAAGCAGAAGAAGCAGAAGAAGCCGAAGAAGCAGAAGAAGCAGAAGAAGCAGAAGAAGCAGAAGAAGCAGAAGAAGCAGAAGAAGCAGAAGAAGCAGAAGAAGCAGAAGAAGCAGAAGAAGCAGAAGAAGCAGAAGAAGCCGAAGAAGCAGAAGAAGCAGAAGAAGCAGAAGAAGCAGAAGAAGCCGAAGAAGCAGAAGAAGCAGAAGAAGCAGAAGAAGCCGAAGAAGCAGAAGAAGCAGAAGAAGCAGAAGAAGCAGAAGAAGCAGAAGAAGCAGAAGAAGCCGAAGAAGCAGGATCAATCCTGTGACTCAATCATTAGACTCATTAGACTCATTAGACTCATTAGAATCATGTGACGGATCAATCCTGTGACTCAATCATTAGACTCATTAGACTCATTAGACTCATTAGAATCATGTGACGGATCAATCCTGTGACTCAATCATTAGACTCATTAGACTCATTAGACTCATTAGAATCATGTGACGGATCAATCCTGTGACTCGATCATTAGACTAATTAGACTCATTAGACTCAAAGAATCATGTGACGGATCAATCCTGTGACTCGATCATTAGACTCATTAGACTCAAAGAATCATGTGACGGATCAATCCTGTGACTCGATCATTAGACTCATTAGACTCAAAGAATCATGTGACGGATCAATCCTCTGACTCGATCATTAGACTCATTAGACTCAAAGAATCATGTGACGGATCAATCCTCTGACTCGATCATTAGACTCATTAGACTCAAAGAATCATGTGACGGATCAATCCTCTGACTCGCTCATTAGACTCATTAGACTCATTAGAATCATGTGACGGATCAATCCTGTGACTCAATCATTAGACTCATTAGACTCATTAGACTCATTAGAATCATGTGACGGATCAATCCTGTGACTCAATCATTAGACTCATTAGACTCATTAGACTCATTAGAATCATGTGACGGATCAATCCTGTGACTCGATCATTAGACTAATTAGACTCATTAGACTCAAAGAATCATGTGACGGATCAATCCTGTGACTCGATCATTAGACTCATTAGACTCAAAGAATCATGTGACGGATCAATCCTGTGACTCGATCATTAGACTCATTAGACTCAAAGAATCATGTGACGGATCAATCCTCTGACTCGATCATTAGACTCATTAGACTCAAAGAATCATGTGACGGATCAATCCTCTGACTCGATCATTAGACTCATTAGACTCAAAGAATCATGTGACGGATCAATCCTCTGACTCGCTCATTAGACTCATTAGACTCATTAGAATCATGTGACGGATCAATCCTGTGACTCAATCATTAGACTCATTAGACTCATTAGACTCATTAGAATCATGTGAAGGATCAATCCTGTGACTCAATCATTAGACTCATTAGACTCATTAGACTCATTAGAATCATGTGACGGATCAATCCTGTGACTCAATCATTAGACTCATTAGACTCATTAGACTCATTAGAATCATGTGACGGATCAATCCTGTGACTCGATCATTAGACTAATTAGACTCATTAGACTCAAAGAATCATGTGACGGATCAATCCTGTGACTCGATCATTAGACTCATTAGACTCAAAGAATCATGTGACGGATCAATCCTGTGACTCGATCATTAGACTCATTAGACTCAAAGAATCATGTGACGGATCAATCCTCTGACTCGATCATTAGACTCATTAGACTCAAAGAATCATGTGACGGATCAATCCTCTGACTCGATCATTAGACTCATTAGACTCAAAGAATCATGTGACGGATCAATCCTCTGACTCGCTCATTAGACTCATTAGACTCATTAGAATCATGTGACGGATCAATCCTGTGACTCAATCATTAGACTCATTAGACTCATTAGACTCATTAGAATCATGTGACGGATCAATCCTGTGACTCAATCATTAGACTAATTAGACTCATTAGACTCAAAGAATCATGTGACGGATCAATCCTGTGACTCGATCATTAGACTCATTAGACTCAAAGAATCATGTGACGGATCAATCCTGTGACTCGATCATTAGACTCATTAGACTCAAAGAATCATGTGACGGATCAATCCTGTGACTCGATCATTAGACTCATTAGACTCAAAGAATCATGTGACGGATCAATCCTCTGACTCGATCATTAGACTCATTAGACTCAAAGAATCATGTGACGGATCAATCCTCTGACTCGATCATTAGACTCATTAGACTCAAAGAATCATGTGACGGATCAATCCTCTGACTCGCTCATTAGACTCATTAGACTCATTAGAATCATGTGACGGATCAATCCTGTGACTCAATCATTAGACTCATTAGACTCATTAGACTCATTAGAATCATGTGACGGATCAATCCTGTGACTCAATCATTAGACTCATTAGACTCATTAGACTCATTAGAATCATGTGACGGATCAATCCTGTGACTCAATCATTAGACTCATTAGACTCATTAGACTCATTAGAATCATGTGACGGATCAATCCTGTGACTCGATCATTAGACTAATTAGACTCATTAGACTCAAAGAATCATGTGACGGATCAATCCTGTGACTCGATCATTAGACTCATTAGACTCAAAGAATCATGTGACGGATCAATCCTGTGACTCGATCATTAGACTCATTAGACTCAAAGAATCATGTGACGGATCAATCCTCTGACTCGATCATTAGACTCATTAGACTCAAAGAATCATGTGACGGATCAATCCTCTGACTCGATCATTAGACTCATTAGACTCAAAGAATCATGTGACGGATCAATCCTCTGACTCGCTCATTAGACTCATTAGACTCATTAGAATCATGTGACGGATCAATCCTGTGACTCAATCATTAGACTCATTAGACTCATTAGACTCATTAGAATCATGTGACGGATCAATCCTGTGACTCAATCATTAGACTCATTAGACTCATTAGACTCATTAGAATCATGTGACGGATCAATCCTGTGACTCGATCATTAGACTAATTAGACTCATTAGACTCAAAGAATCATGTGACGGATCAATCCTGTGACTCGATCATTAGACTCATTAGACTCAAAGAATCATGTGACGGATCAATCCTGTGACTCGATCATTAGACTCATTAGACTCAAAGAATCATGTGACGGATCAATCCTCTGACTCGATCATTAGACTCATTAGACTCAAAGAATCATGTGACGGATCAATCCTCTGACTCGATCATTAGACTCATTAGACTCAAAGAATCATGTGACGGATCAATCCTCTGACTCGCTCATTAGACTCATTAGACTCATTAGAATCATGTGACGGATCAATCCTGTGACTCAATCATTAGACTCATTAGACTCATTAGACTCATTAGAATCATGTGAAGGATCAATCCTGTGACTCAATCATTAGACTCATTAGACTCATTAGACTCATTAGAATCATGTGACGGATCAATCCTGTGACTCAATCATTAGACTCATTAGACTCATTAGACTCATTAGAATCATGTGACGGATCAATCCTGTGACTCGATCATTAGACTAATTAGACTCATTAGACTCAAAGAATCATGTGACGGATCAATCCTGTGACTCGATCATTAGACTCATTAGACTCAAAGAATCATGTGACGGATCAATCCTGTGACTCGATCATTAGACTCATTAGACTCAAAGAATCATGTGACGGATCAATCCTCTGACTCGATCATTAGACTCATTAGACTCAAAGAATCATGTGACGGATCAATCCTCTGACTCGATCATTAGACTCATTAGACTCAAAGAATCATGTGACGGATCAATCCTCTGACTCGCTCATTAGACTCATTAGACTCATTAGAATCATGTGACGGATCAATCCTGTGACTCAATCATTAGACTCATTAGACTCATTAGACTCATTAGAATCATGTGACGGATCAATCCTGTGACTCAATCATTAGACTAATTAGACTCATTAGACTCAAAGAATCATGTGACGGATCAATCCTGTGACTCGATCATTAGACTCATTAGACTCAAAGAATCATGTGACGGATCAATCCTGTGACTCGATCATTAGACTCATTAGACTCAAAGAATCATGTGACGGATCAATCCTGTGACTCGATCATTAGACTCATTAGACTCAAAGAATCATGTGACGGATCAATCCTCTGACTCGATCATTAGACTCATTAGACTCAAAGAATCATGTGACGGATCAATCCTCTGACTCGATCATTAGACTCATTAGACTCAAAGAATCATGTGACGGATCAATCCTCTGACTCGCTCATTAGACTCATTAGACTCATTAGAATCATGTGACGGATCAATCCTGTGACTCAATCATTAGACTCATTAGACTCATTAGACTCATTAGAATCATGTGACGGATCAATCCTGTGACTCAATCATTAGACTAATTAGACTCATTAGACTCAAAGAATCATGTGACGGATCAATCCTGTGACTCGATCATTAGACTCATTAGACTCAAAGAATCATGTGACGGATCAATCCTGTGACTCGATCATTAGACTCATTAGACTCAAAGAATCATGTGACGGATCAATCCTCTGACTCGATCATTAGACTCATTAGACTCAAAGAATCATGTGACGGATCAATCCTGTGACTCGATCATTAGACTCATTAGACTCAAAGAATCATGTGACGGATCAATCCTGTGACTCGATCATTAGACTCATTAGACTCAAAGAATCATGTGACGGATCAATCCTGTGACTCAATCATTAGACTCATTAGACTCATTAGACTCATTAGACTCAAAGAATCATGTGACGGATCAATCCTGTGACTCGATCATTAGACTCATTAGACTCATTAGACTCATTAGACTCAAAGAATCATGTGACGGATCAATCCTCTGACTCAATCATTAGACTCATTAGACTCATTAGACTCAGAAGAATCATGTGACGGATCAATCCTGTGACTCGATCATTAGACTCATTAGACTCAAAGAATCATGTGACGGATCAATCCTCTGACTCGATCATTAGACTCATTAGACTCAAAGAATCATGTGACGGATCAATCCTGTGACTCGATCATTAGACTCATTAGACTCAAAGAATCATGTGACGGATCAATCCTGTGACTCGATCATTAGACTCATTAGACTCAAAGAATCATGTGACGGATCAATCCTGTGACTCGATCATTAGACTCATTAGACTCAAAGAATCATGTGACGGATCAATCCTCTGACTCGATCATTAGACTCATTAGACTCAAAGAATCATGTGACGGATCAATCCTGTGACTCGATCATTAGACTCATTAGACTCAAAGAATCATGTGACGGATCAATCCTCTGACTCGATCATTAGACTCATTAGACTCAAAGAATCATGTGACGGATCAATCCTCTGACTCGATCATTAGACTCATTAGACTCAAAGAATCATGTGACGGATCAATCCTCTGACTCGCTCATTAGACTCATTAGACTCATTAGAATCATGTGACGGATCAATCCTGTGACTCAATCATTAGACTCATTAGACTCATTAGACTCATTAGAATCATGTGACGGATCAATCCTGTGACTCAATCATTAGACTCATTAGACTCATTAGACTCATTAGAATCATGTGACGGATCAATCCTGTGACTCGATCATTAGACTAATTAGACTCATTAGACTCAAAGAATCATGTGACGGATCAATCCTGTGACTCGATCATTAGACTCATTAGACTCAAAGAATCATGTGACGGATCAATCCTGTGACTCGATCATTAGACTCATTAGACTCAAAGAATCATGTGACGGATCAATCCTCTGACTCGATCATTAGACTCATTAGACTCAAAGAATCATGTGACGGATCAATCCTCTGACTCGATCATTAGACTCATTAGACTCAAAGAATCATGTGACGGATCAATCCTCTGACTCGCTCATTAGACTCATTAGACTCATTAGAATCATGTGACGGATCAATCCTGTGACTCAATCATTAGACTCATTAGACTCATTAGACTCATTAGAATCATGTGAAGGATCAATCCTGTGACTCAATCATTAGACTCATTAGACTCATTAGACTCATTAGAATCATGTGACGGATCAATCCTGTGACTCAATCATTAGACTCATTAGACTCATTAGACTCATTAGAATCATGTGACGGATCAATCCTGTGACTCGATCATTAGACTAATTAGACTCATTAGACTCAAAGAATCATGTGACGGATCAATCCTGTGACTCGATCATTAGACTCATTAGACTCAAAGAATCATGTGACGGATCAATCCTGTGACTCGATCATTAGACTCATTAGACTCAAAGAATCATGTGACGGATCAATCCTCTGACTCGATCATTAGACTCATTAGACTCAAAGAATCATGTGACGGATCAATCCTCTGACTCGATCATTAGACTCATTAGACTCAAAGAATCATGTGACGGATCAATCCTCTGACTCGCTCATTAGACTCATTAGACTCATTAGAATCATGTGACGGATCAATCCTGTGACTCAATCATTAGACTCATTAGACTCATTAGACTCATTAGAATCATGTGACGGATCAATCCTGTGACTCAATCATTAGACTAATTAGACTCATTAGACTCAAAGAATCATGTGACGGATCAATCCTGTGACTCGATCATTAGACTCATTAGACTCAAAGAATCATGTGACGGATCAATCCTGTGACTCGATCATTAGACTCATTAGACTCAAAGAATCATGTGACGGATCAATCCTGTGACTCGATCATTAGACTCATTAGACTCAAAGAATCATGTGACGGATCAATCCTCTGACTCGATCATTAGACTCATTAGACTCAAAGAATCATGTGACGGATCAATCCTCTGACTCGATCATTAGACTCATTAGACTCAAAGAATCATGTGACGGATCAATCCTCTGACTCGCTCATTAGACTCATTAGACTCATTAGAATCATGTGACGGATCAATCCTGTGACTCAATCATTAGACTCATTAGACTCATTAGACTCATTAGAATCATGTGACGGATCAATCCTGTGACTCAATCATTAGACTAATTAGACTCATTAGACTCAAAGAATCATGTGACGGATCAATCCTGTGACTCGATCATTAGACTCATTAGACTCAAAGAATCATGTGACGGATCAATCCTGTGACTCGATCATTAGACTCATTAGACTCAAAGAATCATGTGACGGATCAATCCTCTGACTCGATCATTAGACTCATTAGACTCAAAGAATCATGTGACGGATCAATCCTCTGACTCGCTCATTAGACTCATTAGACTCAAAGAATCATGTGACGGATCAATCCTGTGACTCGATCATTAGACTCATTAGACTCAAAGAATCATGTGACGGATCAATCCTGTGACTCGATCATTAGACTCATTAGACTCAAAGAATCATGTGACGGATCAATCCTGTGACTCAATCATTAGACTCATTAGACTCATTAGACTCATTAGACTCAAATAATCATGTGACGGATCAATCCTGTGACTCGATCATTAGACTCATTAGACTCATTAGACTCATTAGACTCAAAGAATCATGTGACGGATCAATCCTCTGACTCAATCATTAGACTCATTAGACTCATTAGACTCAGAAGAATCATGTGACGGATCAATCCTGTGACTCGATCATTAGACTCATTAGACTCAAAGAATCATGTGACGGATCAATCCTCTGACTCGATCATTAGACTCATTAGACTCAAAGAATCATGTGACGGATCAATCCTGTGACTCGATCATTAGACTCATTAGACTCAAAGAATCATGTGACGGATCAATCCTCTGACTCGATCATTAGACTCATTAGACTCAAAGAATCATGTGACGGATCAATCCTCTGACTCGATCATTAGACTCATTAGACTCAAAGAATCATGTGACGGATCAATCCTCTGACTCGCTCATTAGACTCATTAGACTCATTAGAATCATGTGACGGATCAATCCTGTGACTCAATCATTAGACTCATTAGACTCATTAGACTCATTAGAATCATGTGAAGGATCAATCCTGTGACTCAATCATTAGACTCATTAGACTCATTAGACTCATTAGAATCATGTGACGGATCAATCCTGTGACTCAATCATTAGACTCATTAGACTCATTAGACTCATTAGAATCATGTGACGGATCAATCCTGTGACTCGATCATTAGACTAATTAGACTCATTAGACTCAAAGAATCATGTGACGGATCAATCCTGTGACTCGATCATTAGACTCATTAGACTCAAAGAATCATGTGACGGATCAATCCTGTGACTCGATCATTAGACTCATTAGACTCAAAGAATCATGTGACGGATCAATCCTCTGACTCGATCATTAGACTCATTAGACTCAAAGAATCATGTGACGGATCAATCCTCTGACTCGATCATTAGACTCATTAGACTCAAAGAATCATGTGACGGATCAATCCTCTGACTCGCTCATTAGACTCATTAGACTCATTAGAATCATGTGACGGATCAATCCTGTGACTCAATCATTAGACTCATTAGACTCATTAGACTCATTAGAATCATGTGACGGATCAATCCTGTGACTCAATCATTAGACTAATTAGACTCATTAGACTCAAAGAATCATGTGACGGATCAATCCTGTGACTCGATCATTAGACTCATTAGACTCAAAGAATCATGTGACGGATCAATCCTGTGACTCGATCATTAGACTCATTAGACTCAAAGAATCATGTGACGGATCAATCCTGTGACTCGATCATTAGACTCATTAGACTCAAAGAATCATGTGACGGATCAATCCTCTGACTCGATCATTAGACTCATTAGACTCAAAGAATCATGTGACGGATCAATCCTCTGACTCGATCATTAGACTCATTAGACTCAAAGAATCATGTGACGGATCAATCCTCTGACTCGCTCATTAGACTCATTAGACTCATTAGAATCATGTGACGGATCAATCCTGTGACTCAATCATTAGACTCATTAGACTCATTAGACTCATTAGAATCATGTGACGGATCAATCCTGTGACTCAATCATTAGACTAATTAGACTCATTAGACTCAAAGAATCATGTGACGGATCAATCCTGTGACTCGATCATTAGACTCATTAGACTCAAAGAATCATGTGACGGATCAATCCTGTGACTCGATCATTAGACTCATTAGACTCAAAGAATCATGTGACGGATCAATCCTCTGACTCGATCATTAGACTCATTAGACTCAAAGAATCATGTGACGGATCAATCCTGTGACTCGATCATTAGACTCATTAGACTCAAAGAATCATGTGACGGATCAATCCTGTGACTCGATCATTAGACTCATTAGACTCAAAGAATCATGTGACGGATCAATCCTGTGACTCAATCATTAGACTCATTAGACTCATTAGACTCATTAGACTCAAAGAATCATGTGACGGATCAATCCTGTGACTCGATCATTAGACTCATTAGACTCATTAGACTCATTAGACTCAAAGAATCATGTGACGGATCAATCCTCTGACTCAATCATTAGACTCATTAGACTCATTAGACTCAGAAGAATCATGTGACGGATCAATCCTGTGACTCGATCATTAGACTCATTAGACTCAAAGAATCATGTGACGGATCAATCCTCTGACTCGATCATTAGACTCATTAGACTCAAAGAATCATGTGACGGATCAATCCTGTGACTCGATCATTAGACTCATTAGACTCAAAGAATCATGTGACGGATCAATCCTGTGACTCGATCATTAGACTCATTAGACTCAAAGAATCATGTGACGGATCAATCCTGTGACTCGATCATTAGACTCATTAGACTCAAAGAATCATGTGACGGATCAATCCTCTGACTCGATCATTAGACTCATTAGACTCAAAGAATCATGTGACGGATCAATCCTGTGACTCGATCATTAGACTCATTAGACTCAAAGAATCATGTGACGGATCAATCCTCTGACTCGATCATTAGACTCATTAGACTCAAAGAATCATGTGACGGATCAATCCTCTGACTCGATCATTAGACTCATTAGACTCAAAGAATCATGTGACGGATCAATCCTCTGACTCGCTCATTAGACTCATTAGACTCATTAGAATCATGTGACGGATCAATCCTGTGACTCAATCATTAGACTCATTAGACTCATTAGACTCATTAGAATCATGTGACGGATCAATCCTGTGACTCAATCATTAGACTCATTAGACTCAATAGACTCATTAGAATCATGTGACGGATCAATCCTGTGACTCGATCATTAGACTCATTAGACTCAGAAGAATCATGTGACGGATCAATCCTGTGACTCAATCATTAGACTCATTAGACTCATTAGACTCATTAGAATCATGTGACGGATCAATCCTGTGACTCGATCATTAGACTCATTAGACTCAGAAGAATCATGTGACGGATCAATCCTCTGACTCGATCATTAGACTCATTAGACTCAAAGAATCATGTGACGGATCAATCCTGTGACTCGCTCATTAGACTCATTAGACTCAGAAGAATCATGTGACGGATCAATCCTGTGACTCGATCATTAGACCCATTAGACTCAGAAGAATCATGTGACGGATCAATCCTGTGACTCGATCATTAGACTCATTAGACTCATTAGAATCATGTGACGGATCAATCCTGTGACTCGATCATTAGACTCATTAGACTCAAAGAATCATGTGACGGATCAATCCTGTGACTCGATCATTAGACTCATTAGACTCAGAAGAATCATGTGACGGATCAATCCTGTGACTCGATCATTAGACTCATTAGACTCATTAGACTCAAAGAATCATGTGACGGATCAATCCTGTGACTCGATCATTAGACTCAAAGAATCATGTGACGGATCAATCCTGTGACTCGATCATTAGACTAATTAGACTCATTAGACTCAAAGAATCATGTGACGGATCAATCCTGTGACTCGATCATTAGACTCATTAGACTCATTAGACTCAAAGAATCATGTGACGGATCAATCCTGTGACTCGATCATTAGACTCATTAGACTCAAAGAATCATGTGACGGATCAATCCTGTGACTCGATCATTAGACTCATTAGACTCAAAGAATCATGTGACGGATCAATCCTGTGACTCGATCATTAGACTCATTAGACTCAGAAGAATCATGTGACGGATCAATCCTGTGACTCGATCATTAGACTCATTAGACTCAGAAGAATCATGTGACGGATCAATCCTGTGACTCGATCATTAGACTCATTAGACTCATTAGACTCAAAGAATCATGTGACGGATCAATCCTGTGACTCGATCATTAGACTCAAAGAATCATGTGACGGATCAATCCTGTGACTCGATCATTAGACTAATTAGACTCATTAGACTCAAAGAATCATGTGACGGATCAATCCTGTGACTCGATCATTAGACTCATTAGACTCATTAGACTCAAAGAATCATGTGACGGATCAATCCTGTGACTCGATCATTAGACTCATTAGACTCAAAGAATCATGTGACGGATCAATCCTCTGACTCGATCATTAGACTCATTAGACTCATTAGACTCAAAGAATCATGTGACGGATCAATCCTGTGACTCGATCATTAGACTCATTAGACTCAAAGAATCATGTGACGGATCAATCCTGTGACTCGATCATTAGACTCATTAGACTCAAAGAATCATGTGACGGATCAATCCTCTGACTCGATCATTAGACTCATTAGACTCAAAGAATCATGTGACGGATCAATCCTCTGACTCGCTCATTAGACTCATTAGACTCATTAGAATCATGTGACGGATCAATCCTGTGACTCAATCATTAGACTCATTAGACTCATTAGACTCATTAGAATCATGTGACGGATCAATCCTGTGACTCAATCATTAGACTCATTAGACTCATTAGACTCATTAGAATCATGTGACGGATCAATCCTGTGACTCGATCATTAGACTCATTAGACTCAGAAGAATCATGTGACGGATCAATCCTGTGACTCAATCATTAGACTCATTAGACTCATTAGACTCATTAGAATCATGTGACGGATCAATCCTGTGACTCGATCATTAGACTCATTAGACTCAGAAGAATCATGTGACGGATCAATCCTCTGACTCGATCATTAGACTCATTAGACTCAAAGAATCATGTGACGGATCAATCCTGTGACTCGCTCATTAGACTCATTAGACTCAGAAGAATCATGTGACGGATCAATCCTGTGACTCGATCATTAGACTCATTAGACTCAGAAGAATCATGTGACGGATCAATCCTGTGACTCGATCATTAGACTCATTAGACTCATTAGAATCATGTGACGGATCAATCCTGTGACTCGATCATTAGACTCATTAGACTCAAAGAATCATGTGACGGATCAATCCTGTGACTCGATCATTAGACTCATTAGACTCAAAGAATCATGTGACGGATCAATCCTGTGACTCGATCATTAGACTCATTAGACTCATTAGAATCATTAGAATCATGTGACGGATCAATCCTGTGACTCGATCATTAGACTCATTAGACTCAAAGAATCATGTGACGGATCAATCCTGTGACTCGATCATTAGACTCATTAGACTCAAAGAATCATGTGACGGATCAATCCTGTGACTCGATCATTAGACTCATTAGACTCAGAAGAATCATGTGACGGATCAATCCTGTGACTCGATCATTAGACTCATTAGACTCAAAGAATCATGTGACGGATCAATCCTGTGACTCGATCATTAGACTCATTAGACTCAAAGAATCATGTGACGGATCAATCCTGTGACTCGATCATTAGACTCATTAGACTCAAAGAATCATGTGACGGATCAATCCTGTGACTCGATCATTAGACTCATTAGACTCAAAGAATCATGTGACGGATCAATCCTGTGACTCGATCATTAGACTCATTAGACTCAAAGAATCATATGACGGATCAATCCTGTGACTCGATCATTAGACTCATTAGACTCAAAGAATCATGTGACGGATCAATCCTGTGACTCGATCATTAGACTCATTAGACTCAAAGAATCATGTGACGGATCAATCCTGTGACTCGATCATTAGACTCATTAGACTCAAAGAATCATGTGACGGATCAATCCTGTGACTCGCTCATTAGACTCATTAGACTCATTAGAATCATGTGACGGATCAATCCTCTGACTCGATCATTAGACTCATTAGACTCAAAGAATCATGTGACGGATCAATCCTCTGACTCGATCATTAGACTCATTAGACTCAAAGAATCATGTGACGGATCAATCCTCTGACTCGATCATTAGACTCATTAGACTCATTAGAATCATGTGACGGATCAATCCTCTGACTCGATCATTAGACTCATTAGACTCAAAGAATCATGTGACGGATCAATCCTGTGACTCGCTCATTAGACTCATTAGACTCATTAGAATCATGTGACGGATCAGTCCTCTGACTCGATCATTAGACTCATTAGACTCAAAGAATCATGTGACGGATCAATCCTGTGACTCGATCATTAGACTCATTAGACTCAAAGAATCATGTGACGGATCAATCCTCTGACTCGATCATTAGACTCATTAGACTCATTAGACTCATTAGACTCAAATAATCATGTGACGGATCAATCCTGTGACTCGATCATTAGACTAATTAGACTCATTAGACTCAAAGAATCATGTGACGGATCAATCCTGTGACTCAATCATTAGACTCATTAGACTCAGAAGAATCATGTGACGGATCAATCCTGTGACTCGATCATTAGACTCATTAGACTCAGAAGAATCATGTGACGGATCAATCCTCTGACTCGATCATTAGACTCATTAGACTCAAAGAATCACGTGACGGATCAATCCTCTGACTCGATCATTAGACTCATTAGACTCAAAGAATCATGTGACGGATCAATCCTCTGACTCGATCATTAGACTCATTAGACTCATTAGAATCATGTGACGGATCAATCCTGTGACTCGATCATTAGACTCATTAGACTCATTAGAATCATGTGACGGATCAATCCTCTGACTCGATCATTAGACTCATTAGACTCAAAGAATCATGTGACGGATCAATCCTGTGACTCGATCATTAGACTCATTAGACTCAAAGAATCATATGACGGATCAATCCTGTGACTCGATCATTAGACTCATTAGACTCAAAGAATCATGTGACGGATCAATCCTGTGACTCGATCATTAGACTCATTAGACTCAGAAGAATCATGTGACGGATAAATCCTCTGACTCGATCATTAGACTCATTAGACTCAAAGAATCATGTGACGGATCAATCCTGTGACTCGATCATTAGACTCATTAGACTCAAAGAATCATGTGACGGATCAATCCTCTGACTCGATCATTAGACTCATTAGACTCAAAGAATCATGTGACGGATCAATCCTGTGACTCGCTCATTAGACTCATTAGACTCATTAGAATCATGTGACGGATCAATCCTCTGACTCGATCATTAGACTCATTAGACTCAAAGAATCATGTGACGGATCAATCCTGTGACTCGATCATTAGACTCATTAGACTCAAAGAATCATGTGACGGATCAATCCTCTGACTCGATCATTAGACTCATTAGACTCATTAGACTCATTAGACTCAAAGAATCATGTGACGGATCAATCCTGTGACTCGATCATTAGACTAATTAGACTCATTAGACTCAAAGAATCATGTGACGGATCAATCCTGTGACTCAATCATTAGACTCATTAGACTCAGAAGAATCATGTGACGGATCAATCCTGTGACTCGATCATTAGACTCAGAAGAATCATGTGACGGATCAATCCTCTGACTCGATCATTAGACTCATTAGACTCAAAGAATCATGTGACGGATCAATCCTCTGACTCGATCATTAGACTCATTAGACTCAAAGAATCATGTGACGGATCAATCCTCTGACTCGATCATTAGACTCATTAGACTCATTAGAATCATGTGACGGATCAATCCTCTGACTCGATCATTAGACTCATTAGACTCAAAGAATCATGTGACGGATCAATCCTGTGACTCGATCATTAGACTCATTAGACTCATTAGACTCATTAGACTCAAAGAATCATGTGACGGATCAATCCTGTGACTCGATCATTAGACTAATTAGACTCATTAGACTCAAAGAATCATGTGACGGATCAATCCTCTGACTCGATCATTAGACTCATTAGACTCATTAGACTCAGAAGAATCATGTGACGGATCAATCCTGTGACTCAATCATTAGACTCATTAGACTCAGAAGAATCATGTGACGGATCAATCCTGTGACTCGATCATTAGACTCAGAAGAATCATGTGACTCAGAAGAATCATGTGACGGATCAATCCTGTGACTCGATCATTAGACTCATTAGACTCATTAGACTCAAAGAATCATGTGAAGGATCCAGAACATGTTTCTGTAGATAAAGCTCGTTTGTTACTACACAACAATAACAACAAGTAACACTTGATGAAAATATGATATTTAAATATTTAAGATATTAAAAATAAATACAACGTTTAAAAAGGAAAAACAAAACAATTATTATCATTATTATATTATTATTATTATTACTATCATCAGTAGTTATAAATATATAATTCGTATTCATGTTTATATTTCTTTTAACCGTTATTTTTAATTCTCGTTACGTCGAGCGGATGTTTGGTAAATGCTTCCACCTGGTGGCGGTTTTATAGAAGTGCAGCAAACCAATGCTATCGAGCGGTCGTCATGGCAACACTGGCTCCGTTTATGCTTCCGCTTCCGGTGATTCGAGTTAAAAACAACTAAGTTAAACATGTCTCTTATTTACTGTTTATTTATTTTATCTTAACTTTAACTTCTACGTTTGTTTTCTTAATATTTTAGTTTATGTTTATTTATTGTCTTTCATTTAAATCACATAAACATTCATGGTTTAAAAACTTTGATCAATAAATATTCGATAAAAACTGTGTCAAAAGATTTACCTTTGATTCTCATGCAAGAGCTGATCCCAGCTACTCAGGGCAAGAGGCGGGGGCTCAAACACAAACATACACACGCATACACACACAAACATACACACACACACACAAAGATACACACACACACACACACATGTAAACATACACAAGAAAACACAAACACCCATACACACATAGGCACACACAAACACATGCACACAAACACCAAACACACACCTATACACACAAACATAAACACAAACACACACACTAACAAACACCCAAACTTACACACGAACACACACACATGCAAACATACACACAAACACACACACAAACATATACACAAACACACACAATAACAAACACCCAAACTTACACACGAACACACACACATGCAAACATACACACAAACACACACACAAACATACACACAAACACACACATACAAACATACACACAAACACACACACAAACATATACACAAACACACACACAAACAAACACCCAAACTTACACACGAACACACACACATGCAAACATACACACAAACAAACACACACCCATACCCACACACATACACAAAAACATACACACGAACATGCACACATATGCAGACATACACACAAACAAACACACACCCATACCCACACTCACACACACAAAAACAGACACACAAACACGCACACATATGCAAACATACACACACACACGCACACATATGCAAACATACACACACACACGCACACATATGCAAACATACACACACACACGCACACATATGCAAACATACACACACACACACACACATATGCAAACATACACACACACGCACACATATGCAAACATACACACACACGCACACATATGCAAACATACACACACACACGCACACATATACAAACATACACACACGCACACATATGCAAACATACACACACACACACACATATACAAACATACACACACACATATGCAAACATACACACACACACACACATATGCAAACATACACACACACACACACATATGCAAACATACACACACACGCACACATATGCAAACATACACACACACACGCACACATATGCAAACATACACACACACACACACACACACACATATGCAAACATACACACACACACGCACATATGCAAACATACACACACACACACACACATATGCAAACATACACACACACACACACATATGCAAACATACACACACACGCACACATATGCAAACATACACACACACGCACACATATGCAAACATACACACACACACACACATATGCAAACATACACACACACGCACACATATGCAAACATACACACACACGCACACATATGCAAACACACACACACACACGCACACATATGCAAACATACACACACACACGCACACATATGCAAACATACACACACACACACACACATATGCAAACATACACACACACACACACACATATGCAAACATACACACACACGCACACATATGCAAACATACACACACACGCACACATATGCAAACATACACACACACACACACAAATATGCAAACATACACACACACACACACACATATGCAAACATACACACACGCACACATATGCAAACATACACACACACACACATATGCAAACATACACACACACACACACACACATATGCAAACATACACACACACACACACATATGCAAACATACACACACACACGCACATATGCAAACATACACACACACGCACACATATGCAAACATACACACACACACGCACATATGCAAACATACACACACACGCACACATATGCAAACATACACACACACACGCACACATATGCAAACATACACACACACACGCACATATGCAAACATACACACACACACGCACACATATGCAAACATACACACACACGCACACATATGCAAACATACACACACACGCACACATATGCAAACATACACACACACACACACACATATATACAAACATACACACACACAAACACACACACATATGCAAACATACACACATATGCAAACATACACACATATGCAAACATACACACATATGCAAACATACACACATATGCAAACATACACACATATGCAAACATACACACACACACACACACATATATACAAACATACACACACACAAACACACACACATATGCAAACATACACACATATGCAAACATACACACATATGCAAACATACACACACACACACACACACACACACACACACACACACACACACACACACACACACACACACACACACACACACACACACACACACACACACACACACACACACACACACACACACACACACACACACACATAAGTGAATAAGTTGATCTGAATATTGACGAAAATGATTGACTTGATTTTTGCCTCATTGTTTTTGGATCAAATTATTAAATATTATAGTTTCATAAATTACAATAAAACTAATAAAACAATCTCAATATTTAAGTAGATTAAAGCAACAATTAAATATATATATATATTCCTTTAATGATACTTATCCATCCATCTGTGAATAAACTCATGACTCAGGTAAATAAACTCATGACTCAGGTAAATAAACTCATGACTCAGGTAAATAAACTCATGACTCAGGTAAATAAACTCATGACTCAGGTGAATAAACTCATGACTCAGGTAAATAAACTCATGACTCAGGTGAATAAACTCATGACTCAGGTAAATAAACTCATGACTCAGGTGAATAAACTCATGACTCAGGTAAATAAACTCATGACTCAGGTAAATAAACTCATGACTCAGGTAAATAAACTCATGACTCAGGTGAATAAACTCATGACTCAGGTAAATAAACTCATGACTCAGGTAAATAAACCCATGACTCAGGTAAATAAACTCATGACTCAGGTAAATAAACTCATGACTCAGGTAAATAAACCCATGACTCAGGTAAATAAACCCATGACTCAGGTAAATAAACTCATGACTCAGGTAAAAAAACCCATGACTCAGGTAAATAAAATCATGACTCAGGTAAATAAACCCATGACTCAGGTAAATAAACTCATGACTCAGGTAAATAAACTCATGACTCAGGTGAATAAACTCATGACTCAGGTAAATAAACTCATGACTCAGGTAAATAAACTCATGACTCAGGTAAATAAACTCATGACTCAGGTAAATAAACTCATGACTCAGGTAAATAAACTCATGACTCAGGTAAATAAACTCATGACTCAGGTAAATAAACTCATGACTCAGGTGAATAAACTCATGACTCAGGTGAATAAACCCATGACTCAGGTAAATAAACTCATGACTCAGGTGAATAAACTCATGACTCAGGTAAATAAATTCATGACTCAGGTAAATAAACTCATGACTCAGGTAAATAAACTCATGACTCAGGTAAATAAACTCATGACTCAGGTAAATAAACCCATGACTCAGGTAAATAAACTCATGACTCAGGTAAATAAACTCATGACTCAGGTAAATAAACTCATGACTCAGGTAAATAAACTCATGACTCAGGTAAATAAATTCATGACTCAGGTAAATAAACTCATGACTCAGGTAAATAAACTCATGACTCAGGTGAATAAACCCATGACTCAGGTAAATAAACTCATGACTCAGGTAAATAAACTCATGACTCAGGTAAATAAACTCATGACTCAGGTAAATAAACTCATGACTCAGGTAAATAAACTCATGACTCAGGTAAATAAATTCATGACTCAGGTAAATAAACTCATGACTCAGGTAAATAAACTCATGACTCAGGTGAATAAACCCATGACTCAGGTAAATAAACTCATGACTCAGGTAAATAAACTCATGACTCAGGTAAATAAACCCATGACTCAGGTGAATAAACTCATGACTCAGGTAAATAAACCCATGACTCAGGTAAATAAACTCATGACTCAGGTAAATTAACCCATGACTCAGGTGAATAAACTCATGACTCAGGTAAATAAACCCATGACTCAGGTGAATAAACTCATGACTCAGGTAAATAAACCCATGACTCAGGTAAATAAACTCATGACTCAGGTGAATAAACCCATGACTCAGGTAAATAAACCCATGACTCAGGTAAATAAACTCATGACTCAGGTAAATAAACTCATGACTCAGGTAAATAAACTCATGACTCAGGTAAATAAACCCATGACTCAGGTAAATAAACCCATGACTCAGGTAAATAAACTCATGACTCAGGTGAATAAACTCATGACTCAGGTAAATAAACTCATGACTCAGGTAAATAAACTCATGACTCAGGTAAATAAACTCATGACTCAGGTAAATAAACTCATGACTCAGGTAAATAAACCCATGACTCAGGTGAATAAACCCATGACTCAGGTAAATAAACTCATGACTCAGGTAAATAAACCCATGACTCAGGTAAATAAACTCATGACTCAGGTGAATAAACCCATGACTCAGGTAAATAAACTCATGACTCAGGTGAATAAACTCATGACTCAGGTAAATAAACTCATGACTCAGGTGAATAAACTCATGACTCAGGTAAATAAACTCATGACTCAGGTGAATAAACCCATGACTCAGGTAAATAAACTCATGACTCAGGTGAATAAACCCATGACTCAGGTAAATAAACTCATGACTCAGGTGAATAAACTCATGACTCAGGTAAATAAACTCATGACTCAGGTAAATAAACTCATGACTCAGGTGAATAAACTCATGACTCAGGTAAATAAACTCATGACTCAGGTAAATAAACTCATGACTCAGGTAAATAAACTCATGACTCAGGTAAATAAACTCATGACTCAGGTAAATAAACTCATGACTCAGGTAAATAAACTCATGACTCAGGTAAATAAACTCATGACTCAGGTAAATAAACTCATGACTCAGGTAAATAAACTCATGACTCAGGTAAATAAACTCATGACTCAGGTAAATAAACTCATGACTCAGGTGAATAAACCCATGACTCAGGTAAATAAACTCATGACTCAGGTAAATAAACTCATGACTCAGGTAAATAAACCCATGACTCAGGTGAATAAACTCATGACTCAGGTAAATAAACCCATGACTCAGGTAAATAAACTCATGACTCAGGTAAATTAACCCATGACTCAGGTGAATAAACTCATGACTCAGGTAAATAAACCCATGACTCAGGTGAATAAACTCATGACTCAGGTAAATAAACCCATGACTCAGGTAAATAAACTCATGACTCAGGTAAATAAACTCATGACTCAGGTAAATAAACTCATGACTCAGGTAAATAAACTCATGACTCAGGTAAATAAACTCATGACTCAGGTAAATAAACTCATGACTCAGGTAAATAAACTCATGACTCAGGTAAATAAACTCATGACTCAGGTAAATAAACTCATGACTCAGGTAAATAAACTCATGACTCAGGTAAATTAACTCATGACTCAGGTAAAACTAAAAGGATGGAAATACTGGAGTCACATGACCAACAAACTGCTCCACGGCAGCGAATCAGACTTTTTAACCTTTTTATTGTCTCAGGGTCAAGTTGACCCGAAGGCCTTCACGTAGTTTGTAAACATATGAACGTGCAACATGTTCTCAACATTGCAATGACACTCTTTTAACGCTGGGGGGAGCCAGACTCAAACATGTACCCGTGCTGCTGCTTCAACTGTGGTTTATTATGAGTTAAAAATACAAAACTCTAGATTATAAACTTGTTTCTTCAGAGTTAAAAATACAAAACTCTAGATTATAAACTTGTTTCTTAAGAGTTAAAAATACAAAACTCTAGATTATAAACTTGTTTCTTCAGAGTTAAAAATACAAAACTCTAGATTATAAACTTGTTCCTTCAGAGGTAAAAATACCAAACTCTAGATTATAAACTTGTTTCTACAGAGTTAAAAATACAAAACTCTAGATTATAAACTTGTTTCTTAAGAGTTAAAAATACAAAACTCTAGATTATAAACTTGTTTCTTAAGAGTTAAAAATACAAAACTCTAGATTATAAACTTCTTTCTTCAGAGTTAAAAATACAAAACTCTAGATTATAAACTTGTTTCTTCAGAGTTAAAAATACAAAACTCTAGATTATAAACTTGTTTCTTCAGAGTTAAAAATACAAAACTCTAGATTATAAACTTGTTTCTTCAGAGTTAAAAATACAAAACTCTAGATTATAAACTTGTTTCTTTAGAGTTAAAAATACAAAACTCTAGATTATAAACTTGTTTCTACAGAGTTAAAAATACAAAACTCTAGATTATAAACTTGTTTCTTTAGAGTTAAAAATACAAAACTCTAGATTATAAACTTGTTTCTTCAGAGTTAAAAATACAAAACTCTAGATTATAAACTTGTTTCTTCAGAGAAACAAAGAATATCGAGCAAATACACAATTAAAAAAAGACACAAAACCCACATTAAAATTATTAATGTAAAATGAAACGACTTTGTTGTTATTAATGATATGAATAAATAAATGAATGAATAAATGAATGAATAAATGAATAAATGAATAAATGAATAAATTAATGAATAAATAAACAAACAAATACATAAATGAATGAATGAATAAATAAATGAATGAATAAATAAATGAATAAATAAATGAATAAATGAATGAATAAATGAATGAATGAATGAATGAATGAATGGATGGATGGATGAATGAATGGATGGATGGATGGATGGATGAATAAATAAATAAATTGTAAATAAACGACAATGAAAGAGAGAATACAGATTCATAAAAACAATGATTACAAAAGTCAATCATTTTTAAACTGATGTCAAAAGACATGTTTGTGAAGATATTTAGTGTTAATCTGTTGTTACCCCGGGTTACCTAACGTAACCACGGTTCTCTGCCCTGCAGAATAAACCATAAACCAAGCCCGGCTGGAGGTCCTCACACCGTGAAGTAGAACTTATTATCTCTGAAGCGACTTCTGCTCACTGAGATTCATGTACGCAGGTGAAGAAAATAAATACATATTCATGTGTTTTTTATATTTTTACTGCTGGTTAAGAGATTAAAACAATACTAATGCATTAATTAGATAATAAAGTACAACAATGGCTTTTAGATGAGAATAGAATTGGAAAAGTACAAATTTATAGTCGTATAAAATACATTTATGACCAAGATTAGACAATAAAAATGACATAAAATGAAATAAAAAGGAGAGATATCCAAATATATATACAGTATATATATACATATATATATATAGTATAGTATATATAGCTCTGAATCAATTCTACTTCCGTTCTGATGTTGACACAAACAGCAACAAGGTCGAGGGATTGAATCTGTCGTCCTGCTCCTGGTGACCTTTCCTGGACCGCGTGACCCGAGGCGCTGACCTGTCGTGGTGCTGTGAGTCAGATCACCGTGGCAACCGCCTCAGGACCGACCCGACGCTGGAACGTCGTGAAGGAAGCGACGCACAAGCTCTTTTGTTGGTGCTGAGTCATCACTCACTGCTGCCCCGGGCCCTTGAGCAAGAGTCTGAGGAGGCAGCAGAAGCCTCGGGGGTCACGCTTCGGGGGGTCATGCCATGGGAGGTCATGCTATGGGAGGTCACGGTAATTACAGCTCCACGAGTAACGAGGAGTCGACGGGATCGACTCGACACGATGACGTCCTGAATGAAGAAGCAGCTTCAGGTGTTAAAGGGCAGAACTTCCTGACGGTCCAGGTTCCTAATGAGGCTCCTGAAGGTCACCAGTGCTGGTCCCACGTCAGCTCGTCTGCTCACCTGTCAGCAGGTAAACCAGGACTTCAGCCTTTATTAGCAATTTACTGTTCATGGGTTCAACGTTAAAGTGTAGACGTGTTGATGAAACACATTCATTATAATAATAGATGGATGGATGGATGGATGGATGGATGGATGGATGGATGGATGGATGGATGGATGGATGGATGGATGGATGGAAGGATGGATGGATGGATGGATGGATGGATGGATGGATGGATGGATGGATGGATGGAAGGATGGATGGATGGATGGATGGATGGATGGATGGATGGATGAATGGATGGATGGATGGATGGATGGATGATGGATGGAAGGATGGATGGATGGATGGATGGATAGATGGATGGATGGATGGATGGATGGATGGATGGATGGATGGATGATGGATGGATGGATGGATGGATGGATGGATGGATGGATGGATGGATGGATGGATGGATGGATGGATGATGGATGGATGGATGGATGGATGGATGGATGGATGGATGGATATGATACTATCATGATACTTCATCAACGGTTTCATGATACTTCATCAACGGTTTCATGATACTTCATCAACTCTTTCTTGATACTTCATCAACGGTTTCATGATACTTCATCAACTGTTTCTTGATACTTCATCAACTGTTTCATGATACTTCATCAACTCTTTCTTGATACTTCATCAACGGTTTCATGATACTTAATAAACGGTTTCATGATACTTCATCAACTCTTTCTTGATACTTCATCAACGGTTTCATGATACTTCATAAACTGTTTTATGATACTTCATCAACTCTTTCTTGATACTTCATAAACGGTTTCATGATACTTCATCAACTGTTTCTTGATACTTCATCAATGGTTTCATGATACTTCATAAACTGTTTCATGATACTTCATAAACTGTTTCATGATACTTCATCAACTGTTTCTTGATACTTCATCAACGGTTTCATGATACTTCATAAACGGTTTCATGATACTTCATCAACTCTTTCTTGATACTTCATCAACGGTTTCATGATACTTCATAAACGGTTTCATGATACTTCATCAACTGTTTCATGATACTTCATCAACTGTTTCATGATACTTAATCAGCTGTTTCAGGATACTTCTCAAATGTTTCTTGATACTTCATTAACTGTTTCTTGATACTTCATCAACTGTTTCATGATACTTCATCAACTCTTTCTTGATACTTCATCAACGGTTTCATGATACTTCATCAACTCTTTCTTGATACTTCATCAACGGTTTCATGATACTTCATCAACTGTTTCTTGATACTTCATCAACTGTTTCATGATACTTCTCAAATGTTTCATGATACTTCATCAACTGTTTTATGATACTTTTTCAACTGTTTTATGATACTTCTCAACTGTTTCATGATACTTCTCAACTGTTTCATGATACTTCTCAACTGTTTTATGATACTTCATCAACTGTTTTATGATACTTCATCAACTGTTTTATGATACTTCATCAACTGTTTCATGATACTTCATCAACGGTTTCATGATACTTCATCAACTGTTTTATGATACTTCATCAACTGTTTTATGATACTTCATCAACTGTTTCATGATACTTCATCAACTGTTTCATGATACTTCATCAACTGTTTCTTGAGGAAACCCCCTGAACATGTCAGCAGATCTCATGTTCACCCCAAAACAACCTACAGAGCCTCAACAGCAGGGGTCCCCAAACCTTCTACTGTGAGGGCCACTCAACTATTCCCTTCTCTTGTTTGTTTGGTCCGAACATCTTTTCTCCATGAAGAAGTCCTCAGTTTGTCTCCTCCAGCCCTGGTCTCTCCTGAAATACTTCCAACACGAGTGAAGATGTTCCAGCAGAAGCGTCTTCACCTCCGAGCTCATCTTGTTTCCCTTCATCACCACAGACTCCTCGTCTGCTGCTCCACTGACGAGTTACAAGAAGTCCATGAATATTTAACGCTCAGGGTCAGAGCTGGACAGTAGTTCTGCAGAACCTCACACCTCCAGTTCTGACTTGTGTTTCGTACGCAGGTAATGAAAATAAATAAAAAACAACAAATGAACTGCGGAGTATTAACAGGGAAACTATATTACAGGAAAATATATTTTTAACATTTGATAACTAGAATAAAGTCGTACAAAAAGGGGTTTTAGATGAAAATAGAGCAAAATTAAAATTACATAAAGTTAAAATACAATAAAATGAAATATATCCAACTATATACAGTATATATATGTTTATATAAAGGTTACTTCGATAGTTGATAATATATATAAATATTTTACAATAATAAAATATTGTAAAATATGAAAATAATTATATTTCAAACAAATAGGATTAAATAAAGAGCTATTATGACAGAAACTGAAAAACATAACAAAAACAAAAAAACAAGAAAGTTCTGATTCACAGTTAGTTTTAAAAATAAAAATGAGAAGAAAATATGCTAAAGATTTACAATTATGAATATAATAAATCATAAACCAGAGTTCCTGGAGTAAAGCCACACAAGCAGGGGGAACATGAAGAGCCTTGAACTAGAACTTTATGTTTGATCTGTAGAACTGAACTAATGCCACGAGAAAAGTTTATTATTTAAACAATATTCAGAAACAAACCTCGTATATAACTATCATATTTTTTAGAGTACAAGTTACTCTTTCAGCTGAAACTGCAGTGAGACAAATACAATATAAACAATGACTTGTTTGTTTTCACACTGTCCGCCACTAGAGGGCGCTCTCGGCTCGTGCTGCTTCTATTCTGAGGAAGATTTGTGACAGAAGATGAAGAATAGATGAATCTAGAGAGAGAGAGAGAGAGAGAGAGAGGGAGAGAGAGAGAGAGAGAAGAGAGAGGGGGAGAGAGAGAGAGAGATAGAGAGAGAGAGAGAAAGAGAGCGAGAGAGAGAGAGAGAGAGAGCGAGAGAGAGAGAGAGCGAGAGAGAGAGAGCGAGAGAGAGAGAGAGACAGAGAGGGAGAGAGAGAGAGAGAGAGGGAGAGAGAGAGAGGGAGAGAGAGAGAGAGAGACAGAGAGGGAGAGAGAGAGAGAGAGAGACGTATTTTCTTGGTCTTTATTAAATACATTTATCTTCTTCTTCTTCTTCTTCGTGATTATTTGCTGAGACTCGTTGATTAATTGTTGACATAAAGTACTTCTTGGGTCTCGACCTCAAACCTCGTGTCTCTGACAGAAATAATTGAGCAGAAAATTAAAACTCACACAAAAGAGTTATTTTTAATCCTCGAACTGTAATTATTCTATTGGTGCTAATATTAAACGTCTCTAAAAAGGTCCGGATGACGAGTGTGTTGCTCAAGGGCAGCTGACGTGAGCAGAGAACCAAAATAAAATGTTGATTTGTGTCGAAGAGAAGCAGGAGCTGAAGATGAATCACTGAACACAACACTGGCAGCAAATCATCGTTTCAGGAACATATTGAAGCACATTGTTAACTACACACATGTACACACACATGTACACACACACATGTATACACACACATGTACACACACACATGTACACACACACACACACACTCACACACATACACACGCACACACACACACACACACATTGTGTTGAAATACTGGATCAAGTGGCACCTGTTAAATCGAACTTTAAAATTCAGAAAAAACGGTGCCCTTTGACAAATGAAGATCTCCTGAGTCTGAAGAGACTTTGTCGAAAGACTGAGCGTCTCTGGAAGTCCACTAAACTTGAGGTGCACAGACTTCACCTCAGGGATCTGATGACTTCTTACAATGAGATGGTAGAAACTGCTAGATCTGATAACATCAGAAAACTGGTAGCAGCAAATAGGAAAAACCCCAAAGTTTTGTTTGACACGATTAATTCTCTCGTGTCTCCTGCTCCTCAAATCACGCCTGTCTTCTGTGAAGCTGACAGCAATGCATTGTTGAGATTTTTCATTGACAAAATTAAATTGATCAAAGAGAAAATCTCCCCCCCTTTGTTTGGAACCCCTACTGTCTCTGAGCCCCTCTCCTCCTCTTGGTCCTCCTTCACTGCTGTATCTTTGGGTGATATTTCGGCACTAGTGAACAAGATGAAACCCTCCTCTTGCTCAGATGACGTCCTTCCTTGTAGGCTTTTTATCAAAGTATTTGATGTAATTGGCCCCTGGGTTACCAATATGGTGAACCTCTCCCTTTCCACAGGTGTTTTTCCCAATGCATTTAAACATGCCATTGTGGAGCCTCTGCTCAAAAAAACAGGCTTAGACCCAACTGACCTCAGTAATTTTAGGCCTATTTCTAAGCTCCCTTTCTTGTCCAAGATCTTGGAGAAGGTGGTGTCTGAGCAGCTGTTCCTGGATCAGAGTGACATCCATGAGAAGTTTCAGTCTGGCTTCTGTAAACATCTACGGAGACAGCTTTACTGAATGTGTCCAGTGACATCATGATGTCGGCTGAGTCTGGTAAATCCACTGTTCTGGTTCTCTTGGATCTGTCCTCAGCCTTTGACACAGTTGATCACCAGATCCTGCTGAGAAGACTGAGGGATGAAGACTGTCTGGGTCTGTGTTAGAATGGTTCTCATCTTACCTTTCTGGGCGCAGTTTTAGTGTATCTGCCAATCAAATGAGGTCTGAATCGGCAGATCTGTTGTGTGGAGTCCCTCAAGGTTCTGTTCTGGGTCCTTTATTGTTTTTGCTGTACTTGATTCCCCTCGGTCAAATCATTCAGAGATTTCCAGATGTTTATCACAATTTGCTGATGACATCCAGCTCTACTGCTCTGTTGACCCAACTGAGCCCCAAAGGCTGAACTTAGTCAATTGTTTGCTAGAAATCAAACAATGAGTGAAAACACTTTACAGCTAAATCTGGACAAAACTGAAACTCTGGTGATTGTTGATGATAAGATTCCAGGGTTGAGTCAGTACTTGGGTGACTTAGGTCAGTCTGTCAAACTGAGCCTGAGAAACCTGGGTGTTGTATTTGATAAAGACATGTATCTTGTTCAACACTGAAGAAAACTGACCAGAAACTGTTTCCTTCAACTGAGAAAAATCTCTAAACTTAGGAAAATGTTGTCGGAACATGATCTGGATCTTATAATCCATGCGTTTGTTTCTTCTCGTCTGGACTATTGTAACAGTTTGTTTTCATGTCTTAACAAGAAGGATCTTGTCTCGCCTGCAGTTGATTCAAAACTCTGCAGCCAGAATTCTGACCCGCTCTAGTAGAATAACTCACATTTCTCCTTCAAACTCTTCACTGGCTTCCAGTTTCTTTCAGGATCAACTTTAAAATTCTGCTTCTTACTTTCAGATCTATTCATGGTCAGACTCCTCCTTCCATCACTGATCTGATCCAGCCTTACACCCCAGCTCGGGCTCTGAGGTCTGTGGATCAGAATCTACTTATGGTTCCACGCACACGGCTCAGGACCAGAGGAGAGAAATCTTTTCAGGCTGTTGCTCCTAAGCTTTGGAACGATCTTCTCTCTCTTTGCGCTTGATGGAGTCTACTGACTCCTTTAAGAAACATCTGTGTTCGATGATCTACTGACTCCTTTAAGAAACATCTGTGTTTGATGATCTACTGACTCCTTCAAGAAACATCTGTGTTCGATGATCTACTGACTCCTTTAAGAAACATCTGTGTTTGATGATCTACTGACTCCTTTCAGAAACATCTGTGTTTGATGATCTACTGACTCCTTTAAGAAACATCTGTGTTTGATGATCTACTGACTCCTTCAAGAAACATCTGTGTTTGATGATCTACTGACTCCTTCAAGAAACATCTGTTTGATGATCTACTGACTCCTTCAAGAAACATGTGTGTTTGATGATCTACTGACTCCTTCAAGAAACATCTGTGTTTGATGATCTACTGACTCCTTCAAGAAACATCCGTGTTTGATGATCTACTGACTCCTTCAAGAAACATCTGTGTTTGATGATCTACTGACTCCTTCAAGAAACATCTGTGTGTTTGATGATCTACTGACTCCTTCAAGAAACATCTGTGTTTGATGATCTACTGACTCCTTCAAGAAACATGTGTGTTTGATGATCTACTGACTCCTTCAAGAAACATCTGTGTTTGATGATCTACTGACTCCTTCAAGAAACATCTGTGTTTGATGATCTACTGACTCCTTCAAGAAACATCTGTGTTTGATGATCTACTGACTCCTTCAAGAAACATCTGTGTTTGATGATCTACTGACTCCTTTAAGAAACATCTGTGTTTGATGATCTACTGACTCCTTTAAGAAACATCTGTGTTTGATGATCTACTGACTCCTTCAAGAAACATCTGTGTTTGATGATCTACTGACTCCTTCAAGAAACATCTGTGTTTGATGATCTACTGACTCCTTTAAGAAACATCTGTGTTTGATGATCTACTGACTCCTTTAAGAAACATCTTAAGACGTTTCTATTTGTTCAGGCTTTTCCTTGATTTTCTCGAACTCCTGTGTTGCTCTCAGTATTATCTTGATCTTTGAAGTATGTACTGTTTTGAGTATTGTTTTGATTGTTAAAGCGCTTTGTGACCCTGGTCTCGAAAAGCACTATATAAATAAATATTACTTACTTACTTACTTACTTACACACACACACACACACACACACACACTAACACACAGACACACACACAGACACACACACCCCCACACACACACACACTCACTAACACACAGACACACACACACACACACACTCACTAACACACAGACACACACACACACTCACTAACACACACACACACAGACACACACACACACACGCTCACTAACACACAGACACACACACAGACACACACACACACACTCACTAACACGCACGCACACACACACACACACACACACACACACACACACACACACACACACACACACACACACACACACACACACACACACACACACACACACTCACTAACACACGGACACACAGACACACACACACACACACACACACACACACACACACACACACACACATACACACACACACACACACTCACACACACACACACTAACCCTTGAACATTCTTTCTTGAGTCTGAACAAAGGAACTTCTTAAGAACCGTGCACGAGTCCCACCGACAGACGTGCACGAGTCCCACTGACAGAGGTGCACGAGTCCCACCGACAGACGTGCACGAGTCCCACCGACAGACGTGCACAAGTCCCACCGACAGACGTGCACGAGTCCCACCGACAGAGGTGCACGAGTCCCACCGACAGACGTGCACGAGTCCCACCGACAGACGTGCACGAGTCCCACCGACAGACGTGCACGAGTCCCACCGACAGACGTGCACGAGTCCCACCGACAGACGTGCACGAGTCCCACCGATAGACGTGCACGAGTCCCACCGACAGACGTGCACGAGTCCCACCGACAGACGTGCACGAGTCCCACCGACAGACGTGCACGAGTCAGACGTGTGGGACTCACTGACTGGTTTTTACGAGGGATTGGTCCTGAGACGAGAAGAGTCTCAGTTGACTCAAGTTCACTGGTTCAGTTAAATACCTACACATGTTCAGTGAGGGACGAGTCCTACAACTCTAGTGTGAGGATCAACAATATGAGTCCAACACACCTGATCACACAGAGACTCACTCGTGCATGTGAGACTCAGTCATTATTTGACTCAATCCATGGACTTGTTTAGACGTTTAGATCCTGTGAGACCTTGTTCTCCATCACTGGAAATACTTCAATTCAATCTTCATAAATACAAGTACGTCTTATGTATACTTCTGTTAGTACTCATGACCACAAAACGATTTTATGTGAGACGCACCACTTAAAAGTCTGTCAAAATGTTAGTGATACTACCAAGATACACCACAAGGCTAAGTAGTATTTCACCGCAAGGTATTATAATATTCCACCGGGAGGCTTCAAAGGTCCACGGGGCTTAATAGTATTCATTTAGAATTTTCCGTAGTTATACTCCACAAGTCTTCGTATTATTACTTTGGAATGTTCCGTAGTATTACTCCACAAGGCTTCGTAGAATTACTTTGAAATGTTCCGTAGTATTACTCAAAAATACTTTGTGGTATTAATCTGGAATGTTCTGTAGTATTACTCCAAAAGGCTTTGTGGTATTAATCTGGAATCTTCTGTAGTATTACTCCAAAAGGCTTTGTGGTATTAATCTTGAATGTTCTGTAGTATTACTCCACAAGGCTTTGTAGTATTACTTTGGAATGTTCTGTAGTATTACTCCACAAGGCTTCATAGTATTACTTTAGAATGTTCTGTAGTATTACTCCAAGAGGCTTCGTAATATTTCACTGGGAGGCTTCGTAATATTACTCCATGAGGCTTCATAGTATGTGGAATGTTCTATAGTACTATTCTGGGAGGCTTCGTAGTATTCCTCTGTAATGTTCTGTAGTATTACTCCATGGGGCTTCGTAGTATTCCTCTGTAATGTTCCGTAGTATTACTCCGTAAAGCTTTGTAGTATTTGGAATGTTCCGCCGTCCATCCATCACACATCACCCGACGTGTTGCTCATTAACATCGTAAAATGAGGCCAGTTTCCGAGGTGCGGCGCCACCAGGGCGGCGACGATGATTGGCTGCCTGAGCCGTCGCCGCCCCCTCTGAGCCGGGGGGTCACGACATGTTTCTTCATCCACTCACAGAAAAAAAGGTGTTATTGTCCTTTTCCATCCGGGATTCAATCACCGCCTGTCCGTCAGCGGCTGGCGTCACCTCGGGGCCGACGCACCCGGACCTTCAGGACCTTCAGGACCTTCAGAACCTTCAGAACCATCAGAACCTTCAGGACCTTCAGGACCTTCAGGACCTTCAGGACCTTCAGAACCTTCAGGACCTTCAGGACCTTCAGGGACGTGAGGGCCGGCGGTGTCGCAGACGCACTTAAACAATAACAAGTGCAGCGCTGAGGAGCAGAGCGGCGTGAAGGAATCCATCACCGCCGTCGCCATGGCAGCCCCGGAGAGTCGGTGCTGAGACGGCGCTCGCCGGACGAGGAAACGGCGTCGAGACATTCCGGCTTCATGGACGCCAGCGATCATCTCGTCAGCGTCGCTCGGGGCGAGTCAACGAACACCAGGAGAAGGATGTGAGAACAAGAGTGATGGAGGGAGATACCAGGAGGTATTATCAGCCGGGATATGTATTTATACACAGTATTAGTACTTAAGAATACTCACACAAGCCACACATCCAAACATGATGAAATATAATAAATATATATATAAATTAAACTGTTAATAATTACTTGAAGCTTCAGGAAACGGTGTCATATTTTTTGTGGTCAGTAGGTGGCGCCCTCAGTTTATAAATTATGTAAGGTTTTAATACAACAGTATTAAATGTAGTGATGTGTTGATGAAGCTTCATGAAACACTGTCATTATCTTCAGAGTCCACTAGATGGTAGTGATGAGTTGATGAAGCTTCATGAAACAGTGTCATTATCTTCAGAGTCCACTAGATGGTAGTGATGAGTTGATGAAGCTTCATGAAACAGTGTCATTATCTTCAGAGTCCACTAGATGGTAGTGATGTGTTGATGAAGCTTCATGAAACAGTGTCATTATCTTCAGAGTCCACTAGATGGTAGTGATGAGTTGATGAAGCTTCATGAAACAGTGTCATTATCTTCAGAGTCCACTAGATGGTAGTGATGTGTTGATGAAGCTTCATGAAACAGTGTCATTATCTTCAGAGTCCACTAGATGGTAGTGATGTGTTGATGAAGCTTCATGAAACAGTGTCATTATCTTCAGAGTCCACTAGATGGTAGTGATGTGTTGATGAAGCTTCATGAAACAGTGTCATTATCTTCAGAGTCCACTAGATGGTAGTGATGTGTTGATGAAGCTTCATGAAACAGTGTCATTATCTTCAGAGTCCACTAGATGGTAGTGATGTGTTGATGAAGCTTCATGAAACAGTGTCATTATCTTCAGAGTCCACTAGATGGTAGTGATGTGTTGATGAAGCTTCATGAAACAGTGTCATTATCTTCAGAGTCCACTAGATGGTAGTGATGTGTTGATGAAGCTTCATGAAACAGTGTCATTATCTTCAGAGTCCACTAGATGGTAGTGATGTGTTGATGAAGCTTCATGAAACAGTGTCATTATCTTCAGAGTCCACTAGATGGTAGTGATGTGTTGATGAAGCTTCAAGAAACAGTGTCATTATCTTCAGAGTCCACTAGATGGTAGTGATGTGTTGATGAAGCTTCATGAAACAGTGTCATTATCTTCAGAGTCCACTAGATGGTAGTGATGTGTTGATGAAGCTTCATGAAACAGTGTCATTATCTTCAGAGTCCACTAGATGGCGTCTCTGCACCATTTTGTGCTTCTGATTTACATCATTATTAAAGTGATTGCTCCATCTACTGACCTCTGAACAACATGATACTGTTTCATGAAGCTTCACCAACACATCTCTAGACTAAAGCAATAGATCATAGAGCAGAAAATATATAGTAATAAATACATAAGTCTCTATATCCGTAAGTATTATTATATTATTTGTTGAAAATGAACAACTATATTCTATACTTTAGCTCGATAATTTTTTTCAACGTCCAAGATTTTTTCTGTGAATCAGTTTAATCAGAATGTTTTTTTTTTCTCTTGATTTTACTATTTAAATTGGTAGTTGATTGTTTATTAGTGACTGATATTGAAATGAAACTGAATTTGCTTTGATTTTATCGTCAGAAATGTTTTTGAAGTTAGTTTAGTTAGTTAGTTAGTTAGTTAGTTAGTTAGTTAGTTAGTTAGTTAGTTAGTGTAGGTTAATTTAAAGGTTGCTTCTTCAGTAACAATTATGACAATAAAATCAAAGCAAATGAAGTTTTCATTTCAACGTTTTTTTAAAATATATTATCATATATTGTATTAATTTTAACTTTTGTCGTTTTTGTTAGTTATTATGTTGATTATGTCGATTTTGCGCAAAAGTGTTGAATGAATGTATTTCTATGAAAGTTTCCAAACAGTTAAAACACAGATCAAATTTGAATGCCTTCTTAGAGTTCCATCTGGATCCACGGAGGTTTTGAAGGATTTGTCACCAACTTTGCACGTGTTTTACCGCCAGAAAATTAAATAATGAAACTATATATGTATAGAATCACAATCAATCTCAATCACAATCGTGTCAATCAAATAAATCAACTTTCATGTGACTCAGCTGTAGATCTGAAATATTTGTCAGGTTGAAAAAAACATTTTTAAAGTGATTTTTAAACACTTTTGTTTTATTTTTTAATCGATTCCTGGTCAGTGCACTTTCCTTTATGGCCAAACCATATATATATATATGTATATACAGTATATATGCATATTTTGCAATATTTCTGGATTTTTTCATCACGAAAAGCAAGAGTTCCATCAAAAGTGTTGGTTGAGGATCATTTTGCTCGTGATCATCTCGTCGCTTCTTTCCTCCGGAGAATCGATGAACGAGCGCCGACGGCCGTGAAGCCGGCGACAGAAACGCGACGACCGACGAGTTCCGCTCGCGAGCCGGCTTGAAAAAAGAGGTTTTCTTTGGAGAACCTCTAAAAGGCACTTATTTCAATGATATCAGCTGTGTTTGTTGAGTGTTTTCGTCTCCATGGAAACTGACACGGAATAAAAAACGTAATGAACTCTAAAGAGCGTCGGCTCCTGCGTTTATCTATAATTTACTTCACATGGAAAATGAAACATCCACTCAGCCGAGCATTAAAGCTAATTCCGGTCGATGAGATCACGGGCGACGTGTCTTTGAACACGAACACGTCTTTACTCCTTTCAATCCTTCTGAATGAGCCGTGATTGGTTTGGACGTCTCAACGCTCGCCATTTCGTGAAGCGCCGAGAGAGAAACGCGTGGATGTGGTCCGTGTTTTTATAGAATTCCTCCATGTGTCGTGAATCATCTCTCGCTCACGCCTGCTCGCACACGTCCACGACATCCTCATCCCGTGTGGCGGCGGCGGCAGGCGGCAGCCGGCCACCTCTGACACCGTATCACCGGGCGAGCAGATTAGTCATCACCAGCGAGCAGCGGGGGGAAGATGGCCGCCGCGACCGCAGTGTGATGCGATTATTCCACTGACCTCCTTTTCCCGGCGACTGATGCCCGAGGCCTTTCCAAGCCACCGCTGGCCTCCAACAACAAGTTCCTCCTCGTGTGCTTCAGCTCCAGAACCGCTTGTGTGTCGACCGCACGACCACATGAAAGCAGGTCTTCACTGTATTCCATGTGTTCAGCATTAAGATGAGCAGAAGAAGAATCTGTGATACTTCAATTAAAATTAAATGATGAATGGAATAAAGAAACGCTTCTTGGGAGAAGAATTGTCAATATTACATCAGATGAGTTAAGATTTTCACAATAATAATAATAATAATAATAATAATAATAATAATCCTACATTTTGGAACGATCTTCTCTCTCTTTGCGCCTGATGGATCTACTGACTCCTTCAAGAAACATCTGTGTTTGATGATCTACTGACTCCTTCAAGAAACATCTGTGTTTGATGATCTACTGACTCCTTCAAGAAACATGTGTGTTTGATGATCTACTGACTCCTTCAAGAAACATGTGTGTTTGATGATCTACTGACTCCTTCAAGAAACATCTGTGTTTGATGATCTACTGACTCCTTCAAGAAACATCTGTGTTTGATGATCTACTGACTCCTTCAAGAAACATCTGTGTTTGATGATCTACTGACTCCTTCAAGAAACATCTGTGTTTGATGATCTACTGACTCCTTCAAGAAACATCTGTGTTTGATGATCTACTGACTCCTTCAAGAAACATCTGTGTTTGATGATCTACTGACTCCTTCAAGAAACATCTGTGTTTGATGATCTACTGACTCCTTCAAGAAACATCTGTGTTTGATGATCTACTGACTCCTTCAAGAAACATCTGTGTTTGATGATCTACTGACTCCTTCTAGAAACATCTGTGTTTGATGATCTACTGACTCCTTCAAGAAACATCTGTGTTTGATGATCTACTGACTCCTTCAAGAAACATCTGTGTTTGATGATCTACTGACTCCTTCAAGAAACATCTGTGTTTGATGATCTACTGACTCCTTCAAGAAACATCAGTGTTTGATGATCTACTGACTCCTTCAAGAAACATCTGTGTTTGATGATCTACTGACTCCTTCAAGAAACATCTGTGTTTGATGATCTACTGACTCCTTCTAGAAACATCTGTGTTTGATGATCTACTGACTCCTTCAAGAAACATCTGTGTTTGATGATCTACTGACTCCTTCAAGAAACATCTGTGTTTGATGATCTACTGACTCCTTCAAGAAACATCAGTGTTTGATGATCTACTGACTCCTTCAAGAAACATCTGTGTTTGATGATCTACTGACTCCTTCAAGAAACATGTGTGTTTGATGATCTACTGACTCCTTCAAGAAACATCTGTGTTTGATGATCTACTGACTCCTTCAAGAAACATCTGTGTTTGATGATCTACTGACTCCTTCAAGAAACATCTGTGTTTGATGATCTACTGACTCCTTCAAGAAACATCTCAAGACGTTTTTATTTGTTCAGGCTTTTCCTTGATGTTCTGGAACTCCTGTTGTGTTCTCAGTTTTATCTTGACCTTTAAAGTTTATACTTTATTGAATATTGTTTTGATTGTTTAAGCGCGTTGTGACCCTGGTCTGGAAAAGCACTATATTAATAAAAATTACTTACAATAAACATGATATCAAAAAAAACATTTTAAAGAGTTTTTCAACTCCTACCAGAGACCAAACACCGAAGCAGAACCGCACGTGGTGAACAATCGTGAGGAAAATTAACTGTTACTTAATTAACAATTAAAGCTCAAATCTCTTGACGTGAAAGTGACGTAATGTTTTATTCTGTGTCGAGTGCAATTCAACGTCTGCCAAGACTGTTTAATTTTTTGGGGGGGAAATTAACCTGATACACTTTACTTTTATAACTGGTTCCCTGCCAGAATGATCTTGTCGACCACTTTAAGGTAAGGTAAGGTAAGGTAAAACTTTATTGATCCCTCAGGAGGTCTCCTTTGGGAAATTGTTTTTTACCAATAGCCAGCAATTTTTCATAAACAATAAAAAAATAATACATAAAAAATAAAGTAAGAAGAACATAAAGAGGAAGAACAAGATGACACAATCTAAGTCTAAAGACAAAGACAAAGAACATAGGTCAAGGAAAAAAAAAAAAAAAAAAAAAAAAAAAAAAAAAAAAAAAAAAAAAAAAAAAAAAAAAAAAAAAAAAAAAAAAAAAAACAAACAACAAAGACAAAAGATCCGACCGAGTGTGCTGAACGATTACAGACCGGTGGCACTGACTTCGCAGCTGATGAAGACACTGGAGCGGCTGGTCCTCAAACATCTCACGCCACAAGTCCAGCACGCGCAAGACCCCCTGCAGTTTGCCTACCAGCCAGCAGTTGGTGTGGAAGATGCCATCCTTCACCTCCTGCATCGGACCTACTCCCACTTGGATAAAGGAAGCGGTTCAGTGAGAATCCTGTTCCTGGACTTTTCTAGTGCCTTCAACACTATCCAACCCACTCTGCTGCAGGACAAACTGACTAAGATGCATGTGGACCCTGGTCTGGTCTCCTGGATTACGGACTACCTTACTGATCGACCACAGTATGTCAGGCTGAAGGACATCAAGTCTGACACTATGGTGTGCAGTACAGGAGCACCTCAGGGGACAGTACTGGCCCCTCTCCTCTTCACCATCTACACTTCAGACTTCTGCTACAACTCAGAGCTGAGTCTCGTCCAGAAGTATGCTGACGACACTGCCATTGTTGGATGCATCAGGGACAACAGCGAAGACGAGTACAGGAGTCTGATACGTGACTTTGTGGACTGGAGTGAGAGGAACCACTTGCAGCTGAACACCTCAAAAACCAAGGAGCTGGTCTTGGATTTCGGGAGGTCCAGGACAAAGCCACGTCCAGTGTCCATCAGAGGCGACGAGGTGGAGATAGTGGACAACTATAAGTACCTCGGTGTGTGGATGGACAGTAAACTGGACTGGTCCTGCAACACAGACCATGTGTATAAGAAGGTTCAGAGTAGACTGTACTTTCTGAGGAGGCTTCGATCATTTAACATCTGCAAGAAGCTCCTCTGCATGTTCTACCAGTCTGTGGTGGCCAGTGTCCTGTTTCATTTTTAATATTCAATCATTTAATACTTTTTTTATTAAAGGTTTATTTTTTAATATTCAATCATTTAATACTTTTTTACTTTACAGCGATTAGATCAGATCAGATCAGAGTTTGAGGGGCAGAGCTCGCAGACAATGATGAATCAGAACCAAACTACCGTATGCTCCGGACTATAAGTATCTCCAGACATAAAATGCAATCGCAATTTTTGGGGGAAATTGATTTGATAAAATCCAAGAACAGACATGTGATCTTGAAAGACAAGTTAAAATAAAACTAGAGGCAACAACAGAATAATGTTACGTTACATGAAGTGAGAACCTGGTATGTTAACATAACATATGAAGAGTTATTCAGAGAACTATAGCATCAATAACTAACTAGTTTACCAAACCATCCGTGTAACTCCAAATAACTCTTCATCCTCGTGTCACTTTTAAACAACTAACTAACTCCGGAGGTAGAAGATGCTTCCTCTTCTACGTGGAAATGATCAACACAGGCCTAGAGCGCCCTCTGGTGGTTTAGTGTGACAATAACATGTGAAATGATATAATAATGTGTTCATAATTTCACACATAAGTCGCTCCAGAGTATAATCTCACCCCCGGACAAACTATGAAAGAAACTGCCACTTATAGTCCAGAAAATACGGTAATTACAAGAACCTGAGAGCAGGAGTCACTAAATGAGAATCTATTATAATAATAGAGGATCATAAAGATCTTAACTTCTCCAGAAAAAAAAAAACTGCAAATTATATCTGCTAACATATTTTCCCCATAGACTGTTGACCTCATAGCCTCGTTCGTGAGCAGATATCTTCGTTAAGTCCACTCAAGACCTTTCTCCACAGCGACTTAAACTATATCATTACAAATCAAGAGCCGAGGGGTAGCAAGTGTCGAGGAAGATAAGGAGGTACTGATAAGTACTAGGATGGAAGGTGATCCATGAAGAGCAGGGTCTTCAAGAGATGATTGTCTGAAGAGCGTAGGACAACACATCACGAGTGGAGTTTGGCCTGCAGACAACACTTAAGTGGTCACGATGTGGTGTCAGAGCTCTTCAGTAGGTCAGACCCTTAAGGACCTTCTAGGCACGAGCGACTTGGATCGGACGCAGCCATGGGAAGCTCAACGAACAGGATCAGGACGTCCAGGTTCATGATCACGTTGGAATTTCAGCTGTCGTCCATTAACCACCAAATGGTTTGTGAAATAAATGTTCTTAAGAGGAGAAGAAGAATCTTCTTTTTCGTTCACCCTCATGAAAACCTCTTGATGTTTGAACTTCTCTCTATTCAACGGCAAGAACATTGACCTTTGAACTCTTCGACTGACCGAATGTTTTCAACCCAAAGAGGCTCAAAAAGACTTGACCAACAGCAAAACAAAAATCATGACCTTTTACTTTCCTTTTCTCTGTTTTCAATTCACCAAACCTGTCGTTCTCACTAATAATACTATGTTTTCGACAAGATGTTCCTCCGATACTGGACGCATCTGAAACCACAAATCATTTCAAAAGCTCTACCGGGTCACGACCGACACCAACGGAACGTGGACCACGAGGCCGACCAACAGGAAGGAGCGTCTGCCAATACTTGTAACCCCGCAACCCGCCGGTCAAAGATAAGAGAATTAAGCGGCGAAGAGTCTGAATACAAATACTCTTAATGAAAACACTTCCACCCACAAGTGTGATGAGCGAAGCTCCGAGTCGCTTCCTCCGCGTCGTCTCTCGCCGCCTTATCATCGCGGTCTGCGGATCACCATCTACTCGGGATGATAACACTTTAATGAAATGTTTTGGAAAGTAGGAGGGACCCTCGGCGGAGGTCATCCGTCAGCGCTGAGTGATTATGCGGCCGGCGCGCTAATAAAGAAAGCATCAGTCTGCGAGGATGAGACCGAGAGCGTCTGTAATTGTCAATTAAGTGAGCGGCTCCCGAGCCGTCGTCTCAGGATTCAGCTCCGAGCCGCGAGAGCTCATCCTTTTAATTTGACATGAATATATAAAAACCTTGTTTACAGCATCAACAGTGAGTCAGAAATAATTACCTCCTGATGCTATGAAGTCGTGATTATTGTTGCTTCCATTGTAGTTCAATAAAGATCCTGGACATCCAACTGGTGTTAGATATAAATATACACTATTCATTTTGCGCCATACTTTAATGAATGCTAAAAGGTAATTAAAAATATAAAGTATAAATTACTCGCTTGATCTAAGAGTTTAAACGTTTGACTCCACATTCACAATCAACATTCCACTCAGACTGATTCACTGGTTCGAGACAAGCTCGGATCAGAATTAGATACGACACCAGTTATTTAAAACATCTCTTTATCTGCAAATCACACCTTAAATCGTAGATCAAAGAACGAAGCAAAGGGGGGCTAAAAGACGGAAACCTCCACCCGAGAACAGTTGAATGACTAGATTACAACAAAACAAATCAGGATGTCTCTCTACGGGGGATCGGGACACAGGGAACTTGAAAGGACCATTTGGCCGGAAAGAGGTGACCTCCCCGACGGGAAATTTGCCTTAAATATAGCGATGTTTCTACAACTACCGGAACCATTGACTGTACAGTCGCCGGGAGAAAGTGTGTCCGGTCACGATCGTAAAGCTTGTATTTTGTTTAACTTGAAGCGGCGAATAAACAACCCGTTATACACTCTGGATTGTTCATCTTTCTCCACAAAGCGAAGTATAAGACCCGGGACGGACGTGACGTCGTGTTGGAGCGACGGAAGTGACTCCGTGTTTTGATAATTTTACTGGTGTTTTTGTTGCAGGGGACCATGGACTCAGACTTTGAGGTTCTGATGTCTGCGGCTTCAAACCAGATGGTGAAAGATCCCGACAGATGATGAACCTGAGGTAACTCAGAAAGAAAACATACGCCGTCTTTTATTAATACCAGCGTAGTTCGCACAGGAATGACAGAACTGCACTAAATTCAACTTCATAGTTTTCACATTTATTTACCAAACACATGGAAATATTAAGTGTTTTGAAGACACTAATACTGACAAACACAGAAAAAAGGTATCGGTGTTAACGACTTAACGACAACAGAAATAAATTCAGTTCAGTCTTATTTTAAATTGTGTGTTTAATCCAAACACCACAGCTGAGCCTTACTCTCGTCACCAAGTGCCTTTATTTGATCCATTTTCTTCGCCACTTTATCCCTTACGGGAGAAGTGGGGGGGCTGGAGTCTATCTAGAGACGGGGGACACCCTGGACAGGATGCCAGTCTGTCAGTCTGTCTCTACACTATGTGGACCTGGAAGCGAACCTGCAACCTTCACACTGTGAGGCGATAGAACCGCCGCGCCACTGTGCGCCCATTACAGTATATAGTTACAGTTATTATCATGAAGTACAGGAACTCAAAAGAACATCTAAACTATCATTACAAAGTCGCTGAACGATGAGGTACGACAGGAAAGTCCCAGAGTCCGTAAATACTGCATCGACATTAAAAAAACATGGCGGAGGTTGTTTGTCGTTTTCAAGCCTTCACTGACAGGATGCGACACTTGGAGACGGTTAAGAAGAAGAAGAAGATCAGGAAGAAGTCTAAACTAAACTGGATGTTTAAATTGATAGATGCTATGAAATTAAATTAATTATATCTATTAAATTAATAGATACTAAATTGGATAAACTCAAGGACTCATTCATCCCTCGGGCTATTAAATTGTATAATTCTGAGTTCGGGGGCAGGAGTGGAGTAAAAGTATCTGGATGTTCTGTTCTATGTTAGTCTTTGTATCCTTTGTATTTGTTGTTTTTCAATCATATTGTTCTTTCTCTTTATTTCTCTTTGTTCTTGTTCTTATTTTATTTTGATTATTTTTTTATGAATAATTGCTGTGTTTTCTGTGGCTAATGGGAAAAAAACAATTTCCGAAGGAGACCTCCTGAGGATCAATAAAGTTCTACCTAACCTAACATAACCTAACCTAACGTAACCTAACCTAACCTAACCTAACCTAACCTAACCTAACCTAACCTAACCTAACCTAACCTAACCTAACCTAACCTAATGTAACCTAACCTAACCTAACCTAACCTAACCTAACCTAACCTAACCTAATGTAACCTAATCTAACCTAACCTAACCTAACCTAACCTAACCTAACCTAACCTAACCTAACCTAATGTAACCTAACCTAACCTAACCTAACCTAATGTAACCTAACCTAACCAAACCTAACCTAACCTAACCTAACCTAACCTGACCTAACCTAACCTAACCTAACCTAACCTAATGTAACCTAACCTAACCTAACCTAACCTAACCTAACCTAACCTAACCTAACCTAATGTAACCTAACCTAACCTAACCTAACCTAATGTAACCTAACCTAATCTAACCTAACCTAACCTAACCTAACCTAACCTAACCTAACCTAACCTAATGTAACCTAACCTAACCTAACCTAACTAACCTAACCTAACCTAACCTAACCTAACCTAACCTAACCTAACCTAACCTAACCTAACCTAACCTAACCTAACTAACCTAACCTAACCTAACCTAACCTAACCTAACCTAACCTAACCTAACCTAACCTAATGTAACCTAACCTAACCTAACTAACCTAACCTAACCTAACCTAACCTAACCTAACCTAACCTAACCTAACCTAACCTAACCTAACCTAATGTAACCTAACCTAACCTAACCTAACCTAACCTAACCTAACCTAACCTAACCTAACCTAATGTAACCTAACCTAACCTAACTAACCTAACCTAACCTAACCTAACCTAACCTAACCTAACCTAACCTAACTAACCTAACTTAACCTAACCTAACCTAACCTAACCTAACTAACCTAACCTAACCTAACCTAACCTAACCTAACTAACCTAACCTAACCTAACCTAACCTAACCTAACCTAACCTAACCTAACCTAACCTAACCTACCCTAACTAACCTAACCTAACCTAACTAACCTAACCTAACCTAACCTAACCTAACCTAACCTAACCTAACCTAACCTAACCTAACTAACCTAACCTAACCTATGTTCAAACGCCAGGTTGTCCACAAACATGTATTTTAGAATCACACGTTGTAAATCCAGAGTGACCCACAGAGGGCGCTGGTGTGTTCACCTCCCGCCCACCTGGCTGTGCTTCTTATTTTCTTTTATTCTTTCTTTCTTAATAATCACGAAGAGTGATGTTGAGTCGGTGTTTGTAGAACTCACTGACGAACTATATTCATGTTCTGTTTATGACCTCCTGTTTGTGTTTAAAGTCGTCATGTGTTTCTTTAGCTCCAGCACTTCGTTGCAAACGTAACCTGGAGCAGGATTCGATGCGACGACACTCATCACTCGACGGCTGAAGAGCAACAATTCATTTGTGTGTGATTGTTTGTGTGGGAAGTATCTGTGGTGCAGACGACGAGTCGTAAATACTTTTGTGATTTAAATAATTTGCTTTATTCTGTATGATGACAGTTATTATTGTGAGTCGGTTCCGACGACTATTTGCCACCGTTTCTTTCAGAGGAGGATGAATGTAGCGACGGTCCGCCCAGGATATGTTTCACCGTCTCTGCTCTCAGAGCAATAACTGAAAAGATAAACATGACCTGAAGTCCCATAAACCAGGCGTGAGGACCGTGTTTACCACAGTGCGGAGCAATTTGGGAAAATGACTTCTTAAGGCAATAAAACATGAAGCACAAAAAACAACATCAAATGCAACTGTTTTGCTGAAATCAGTAAAAATTCATCCCAGCGTTGTTTTGTTGCAGCAAATAGAAACTCATAAGTGGAAGAAAACAAGCGTCGACTAAAACAAAGAGCAGCAAATCGATAACCAGCGCAGCTTCTGCTTCCACCCGACACCTTCTGACACCTTCTGACACCTTCTGACACCTTCTGACACTTTCCACCTAAAGTTTCTCTTCTCAAGGTGAACGTTGCGAATCAAACTGTTCTTACACCGGCAGCTGGATCAGGAGGCTGCGGGTATTATTTCTGCCGAGAACAGCAGGACCACAAACAGAATATCAGACGCCGAGGGAGGCGTGATGCTCGGTAATCAGAGAATCGCTCTGAGCGTCGGCGGCTCACGAGACGGGAAGCTCTGCTCCAACTTTAGCGAAACACTTCCAGAGAGATTTATCCTCCTGCTACCATGTTGGATTTACAGATGAGCACGGACTCACCGAGCGGCTGTCCGGCGATGACCCGGGCGTTCTCTCCGGCCACCGCCGCCCGGGCGTTCCTCTCGCTCACGTACTGGACGAAGGCGTAGCCCTTGTGGACGGAGCAGCCCACGATCTTGCCGTACTTGGCGAACAGGACCTCGATGTCCGTCTTCTTGACGATGGCCGTGTTGAGGTTGCCGATGAAGACTCTGGAGTTGAGGGAGCGGGGGTCATTCTTGTTGGTCACGTTGCTGGTCTGGATTTTACCAGTCATTCTCCTCCACTTTCCTTCCTGGGAAACACAAGCAGAGGATGAGAGGATACTCCCTGGAAGAGGGATTATTGAACAAAGCAAGTCAATATTGATCATCGGGTAGAAAATACCTCCAGAACAAATACATTATTTAGGAAAGCGTTTTTTGAAATTACCGTCTGGATCCAACAATTTTCTGAAGAATAACAGCGGGAGCTCAGTTTGTTCACCACTGCTACTGCGGGTCACTACTGCCACCTGCTGTCCCATTAAGATCAACACTACCAAGTGTGTGTTTAAAATGCTAAAAAATATCTGGCGACAAAATAATGACGGCAAGAGTAAAACTGAGTGAGCTGCTTGGCAGAGGTCTGCGCTCTCAGGGGGCCTCATGTACTGAGGGGTTTTATGCACAAAACAAGTTCTGAGCCAACTTTTACGTCAAAGTCCATATGGATCAACACTGAAAAGAGCGGTAAAAAGTTTGTAGTTCCTGCAAGATCTGTATTAAATTAACCATCAATATTGATCAAAAATTAACACGCAGTAGTTGTAGTTACACGAGTGGATATTCAATTAGTCACAAAATATTATTCAAATATGTAAATGAGGCGGTGGAAAGGACAACAAGTCTGCTATTAATTGATCGGGATGAACGAAGGAAAAATGTCTAAATTGGTGTCACACACAGATTCATACATGTGAATATTTTTGTGCTGCACCATCTTCTGGACTTCAGTTTCCGAACATGTTTAGTAGAAGATCTACAAACTTCTCAGTCTTTTTTTAAACTGAAACATCACATTTAAGGTAAGGTAAAACTTTTTTGTTTCATTTAAGCGAACAGAGGGCGCCCCCTACTGATCATGAATACACAACTTTGTGTGAACCTTTGTATACGTTTTCATACCATTGACAGAGGCCTCATGGTTACAATAAATTCCAAAACTGTGAAAGATATATTGTGTTGTAAGGAGGACACAGTCATGTGGACCTCCATGATCCAGAAGTTATGGCCTACAGACCTGACTCGAGATAACATGTGTGAAGGAAATGTGAAGATTCGTTGTTTAGGTCAAATGTTCAGGTAATGACATGAATACAACATCTTTTTGTTCATAATGGAGTCAGAATTTGCAAAATCATTCTGTACCCCGAGGTTGTAAATGTTTACTGAACTTACTTCAGTGTTCTTGAGGGTCTGGAGGTCTTTATAACACAGAACATGCTAAGGTTTTCAGCCAATCTCTGGAAGGATCTGGTTTTGAACCAGGATTTGAAAGAAACTGGACCGAGCGCTCGAACTTCTGGTATTTCTGAATAATTTGCATTCTTTGTTAACTGTTGTATTTAAGGTCTTGTAAGAACTACCTTTGTAATCATTCTTTACTTTTAATAAATTGACTGTTTTAATTCTAAATGTTACTCTTGGATCAAACGAATGCAGAGCTCATTAGACAGGAAAGAGAATTGAGTTCACTTCAACGTCAACAAATATGTGGCACAACGTAGTATTTTAGAAATATGTTAGAAACCCCTGATGATTCTCTCACACACACATCGTTGTGTACAAACCATTGACTTGTTGTTGTGTGTTTCCCATCAAGTATTATCCTGCAGTTCATGTTTAACATGTGACGACTGATGCCTACGATCGTATGTGTGTGTTTTAACTATGCTTTCTTTTATGTCACTGTACAGCACTTTGTAATGACTGTTGTTGTTTTTAAATCGCTTTATAAATAAAGTTGAGTTAAGTTGAGTTGAGTGTGTTGCCATGAATAAGATCCTCGCACTCATGTGACGATCACTGTCTTTGTCTGTCGCGTCAATAAAGTTTGACCTTCTTTTTTCGCTCTCGTCTCTGCAGCATAAATAAAAGAGGCTTTATTTGGTTCAAATTGGATTAAACGGAGTTAAGTAGTGCGAGAACAACTGGAAAGAAAACACACTGTTTCTGTTTTGCTTCCTCTTCTGTCCCTGACACCGGATGATAAAAGAGCGTTCGACGACGAGACGAAGACGCTGAATAATGGATCCAATCCTCACCAAATAGGATTAGTAACCACGGCAACGTCGATGTTGTCACCATGTCACTACCGAAGAACGCACACACACACACACACACACACACACACACACACACACACACACACACACACACACACACACACACACACACACACACACACACACACACACACACACACACGCACACATTTTTCTTGCACAACTGTAACCTTGATGGAACTTTTCAGTCAACTTTATATTATTTAGCACTTTAGCCTGTTAGCGTCTCTTGGAGCAACTGTTATCAAACCACAACAAAGTAGTAAAAACACACAACTACGGTCATTAGATTCATTAGTTATTGGTTTCATGGTTTCAATTAGTGCTGCACAATATCGGAAATAAGTGCGATATTCGATATTGGTGTATTAAATTGCAATATCGATATTAATGCGATGTTTTTTCTGGAACTGGAACTTTACTTACTTTTACTTATCTTGACCTTCAAAGTATATATTTTATTGAGTATTGTTTTGATTTTTTAAGCAATTCTTTGTGACCCTGGTCTGGAAAAGCTCTATATAAATACAAATTACGTACTTACTTACATCAGAGAGGAGCTGCCGGCGTGTCGCGATATCACCAAATCAATAATAAATCCTTGTACACGCACACATAACAATTTATAAATGACGCTAACAACTTAGCTCGTTAGCATACGGTGAAGACGCACACATAACACTTTATAAATGACGCTAACAACTTAGTTCGTTAGCATACGGTGAAGACGGACACATAACACTTTATAAATGACGCTAACAACTTAGCTCGTTAGCATACGGTGAAGACTGACAGGTTTACACTTGTTTATAACACTTTATAAATGACGCTAACAACTTAGCTCGTTAGCATACGCTGAAGACGGACAGGTTTACACTTGTTTATAACACTTTATAAATGACGCTAACAACTTAGCTCGTTAGCATACGCTGAAGAGGGACAGGTTTACACTTGTTTATAACACTTTATAAATGATGCTAACAACTTAGCTCGTTAGCATACGGTGAAGACGGACAGGTTTGTTTGGAAGTTCACGATCTTATAAGAAAACAACTGAGACGAGATGAAAAGTTCTTACAATATGTTGCTTTAACAAAGGAGGTTGAAAGAGACGAGTGACTGGATCACTAGTGTTTGACTAGATCATAAGTTAGCATTACTTCACTGGATCACTAGTGTTTGACTAGAACATAAGTTAGTATTACTTCACTGGATCACTAGTGTTTGACTAGATCATAAGTTAGCATTACTTCACTGGATCACTAGTGTTTGACTAGAACATAAGTTAGTATTACTTCACTGGATCACTAGTGTTTGACTAGATCATAAGTTAGCATTACTTCACTGGATCACTAGTGTTTGACTAGATCATAAGTTAGTATTACTTCACTGGATCACTAGTGTTTGACTAGATCATAAGTTAGCATTACTTCACTGGATCACTAGTGTTTGACTAGAACATAAGTTAGTATTACTTCACTGGATCACTAGTGTTTGACTAGATCACAAGTTAGTATTACTTCACTGGATCACTAGTGTTTGACTAGATCATAAGTTAGCATTACTTCACTGGATCACTAGTGTTTGACTAGAACATAAGTTAGTATTACTTCACTGGATCACTAGTGTTTGACTAGATCATAAGTTAGTATTACTTCACTGGATCACTAGTGTTTGACTAGATCATAAGTTAGTATTACTTCACTGGATCACTAGTGTTTGACTAGATCAGAAGTTAGTATTACTTCACTGGATCACTAGTGTTTGACTAGATCATAAGTTAGTATTACTTCACTGGATCACTAGTGTTTGACTAGATCATAAGTTAGTATTACTTCACTGGATCACTAGTGTTTGACTAGATCATAAGTTAGTATTACTTCACTGGATCACTAGTGTTTGACTAGATCATAAGTTAGTATTACTTCACTGGATCACTAGTGTTTGACTAGATCATAAGTTAGTATTACTTCACTGGATCACTAGTGTTTGACTAGATCAGAAGTTAGTATTACTTCACTGGATCACTAGTGTTTGACTAGATCATAAGTTAGTATTACTTCCGTCACCATAGCAACCGATCCTAACAAGTTCCGCCGCACAGTTCACAGACGGACGGAGACGTAAACAACAACGAGACATAGAAGTACAAATTGACAACTTTACAGAACGTGACACTGATTGTTCGAAGTAATCATTTAAGAAATGATTGATTTATACAATAAAAAAATGATCAATTATCAGATGTTTTAGATCGATTCTAATATCGTGGTATCAATATTTTTTTCGACATAGTGTGCAGCTCTACTTTAGATACTGTCTTCTAGTGATGGGTGGAGCAACACCGGTGCATCGACGCATGTATCGACTCACGGAGCCAGAACTCTTAATAAAAGCCGTTGCATCAGCACCGAGCGACAAACAGTGATTGACAGGAAGCAGATCCGACAGGAAGCAGATCCGACAGGAAGCAGATCCGACAGGAAGCAGATCCGACAGGAAGCGAGTCCGAACACTCGTTCAGACTCTGAGACAGAAAGAATGGAATCAGCAAAAGAGAAAGAAAACATCTGCAGCGTAGGATTATTTTGATTTTGTAAATTTACAAAATTTAATTTAAACAAAAGTCTCTTAAGTCAGAAAACATCATCTTTGAAAAAGGATTTTCTAATCAATAAATCAGAAATGACATCAATCATTTATTTTTCCAGTGCGACCCAGTAACACGTCCACAGTCCAGGGGTCGGGACCACTGCAGTCCAGTACCTCCTGGTCTCACTACGTTTCTGTAGTACTTTCTGTACGAGGTATTATAAGAACATATTTTCATATCATAATGGATCCATGATCAGTAATTAACAGTTTGATACACAGAACGTTTACGTCTCCAGAGAACCATCGACAAAAGCATCTTCAGTCGAGCCTGAAGTTCTAGTAGTTCTGAGACAGTTTGTATCGTCCTGTGAGTCAAACCTGCCCTGCTGGAGGATTTAGTTATTAGTTATTAGTTATTAGGTTATTAGTAACTCGCCCAACACCAGCAGGAATCATGTAGACTCTGCCAAACGCTCGGAAATGTTTGCGATACTTCGAAACTTAGACTCAGTTTAATGGTTAATTAACCCGAGCCAAAGATACCATCGACTCCATCACTTGAGAACCAGGTTCAACAAGATATTCCCAAATGTATCTTCTGTATGTGACGTCGTGTTTGTAGCTCAGAAGTTCAATCTCACCTCTGGGTCAGATTGTGCTGTTGTGTCTTTGACCTTTAACCTTGAAAGCTCCTGACGTCGATCACTGCTGTGTAGTGAAGAACCGTGAAGTTCTTAGTCCAGAACGAACCTCCTCCTGATCCTCTAATGTAGTCCGGACTCTGTTCAACCCTGGACTTGAGGTTCTCCTCCATCTTCTTCCATCTTCTTCCACCTGCTGCATCGACACGACTTCAGCACTTCTGGGATCTTCTGGGCTCGTTAAGCCAAAGAGACTCTTAATCTATGGACAATGGATCTCGTGAGCTTTTCCCGATTCCACGACATCAAGGACGTATCGACTCTGTTTAACGTTCGGCCTGCTCTACCTTCTTAAGATCCAATTTGTTTTTCAAACCTTCTCGTTCTTATCCAGGGTCACGGCAGTTGTTTGTTTGTTTTTGAAAAAGTGGTAAAACAACAGAAGCAAATCCTTCATCAGTCGCTACATATTTCCATTGTGTGTTTCTTCAGATGAAGGTTCTGCTCCTGTGAGAAGAACCTTGAAGGTTCTGCTCCTGTGAGAAGAACCTTGAAGGTTCTGCTCCTATGAGAAGAACCTTGAAGGTTCTGCTCCTGTGAGAAGAACCTTGAAGGTCCTGCTCCTGTGAGAAGAACCTTGAAGGTTCTGCTCCTGTGAGAAGAACCTTGAAGGTTCTGCTCCTGTGAGAAGAACCTTGAAGGTTCTGCTCCTGTGAGAAGAACCTTGAAGGTCCAAACACCATCACAGACGCTTCTCTCAACTGCCGGTCCAGATGTTACACACGTGCAGATGATGGAGGATCACACAACACAAACACGTGGCAACAATCACACAAGCGCACATACACACTTTAAAACACAGGCACACACACACTTTAACACACGCACATACACACTTTAACACACACGTACATAAACACTTAAACACACACACACACTTTTAAACATACACTCACTTTAACACACACACACCTTCACATTTTAACACAGACGCACACACACACTTTAACACAGACGCACACACACACTTTAACACACACACACATACACACTTTAACACACACACACTTTAAAACACAGGCACATACACACTTAAACACACACTCACTTTAACACACACACACATACACACTTTAACACACAGGCACATACACACTTAAACATATACACACTCTTTAACACACACACTCACTTTAACACACACACACATACACACTTTAACACACATATACACACTTTAACACACACACATACACACTTTAACACACACATGCACACTTTAACACACACACACACACATACACACTTTAACACACATGCACTCACACACTTTAACACACACATAAACACACACCCATACACACTTAAACACACACACAAACACACTTTAGTTCAACTTTAACCATGAAATAAAGTTTGAGATTTTCTAAAAAGTCATAAATATTTGTGTGATTGTTTCAACTTCACAAAGAGATGCTGCACGTGTGTTGACATGTGTGTGAACAAGAGTCCATTGTGTTGATTAAAGAAGTTGTGTTTGCACCAGAGTCAGCAGAATAGAACGTGTGGAGTAAACACACACACACACACCGGGTTCAAAACAAAGGTGTGTCACTGACTATCACACCTGAGTCTGAACCTCTCGCTGATCTCAGCTTCCTGTCAATCATTGCTCGACCAGCCAATGAGTGACGAGCACGACCGCTGGAGCAGCATCTGTCAACATCCGTCAACATCCGTCAACATCCGACAGATAATTAATGCTCACATGCTAACAGGAAGGAGCGCCAGGACACGCGGCTAATGGTGTTTTAAACCCAACAATGTGACGCGTCTCTTATTGATGGTCTCGCTGACGAGCGGCTGAAGAAGTGTTTCTGAGGATTGATGGAAGCGAGCGACGGTCAGAGTCTGTTACTCATGACCCGAGTATTTCAAGAGCGCGGCGCTAATTTATTCCATCAGTGTTTCATTCCAGCTGAGTTTGCGCTTCAGTTTATTTACAGCCTCCATTAAGACGGTCCAGTGAGGGTCACACAGAAACATACACCGTCGTTTGTTCAACTTCCTCTGATGAGCCTCGTGTGGCAGAGACGCTGCTGCACACAACCTTCGTCAAACATGACCACGTCGAGTAAATCACCGTAATATACTCTCTATACTCTCTATACTCTATATCCTCTCTATACTCTCTATACTCTATATACTCTATATACTCTTTATACTCTCTATACTCTCTATACTCTATATACTCTATATACTCTTTATACTCTCTATATTCTCTATACTCTCTATACTCTCTGTACTCTATATACTCTATATCCTCTCTATACTCTATATACTCTATATACTCTTTATACTCTCTATATTCTCTATACTCTCTATACTCTCTGTACTCTATATACTCTATATCCTCTCTATACTCTATATACTCTATATACTCTATATACTCTTTATACTCTCTATATTCTCTATACTCTCTATACTCTCTGTACTCTATATACTCTATATCCTCTCTATACTCTATATACTCTATATACTCTTTATACTCTCTATATTCTCTATACTCTCTATACTCTCTGTACTCTATATACTCTATATCCTCTCTATACTCTATATACTCTCTATACTCTATATCTTCTCTATACTCTATATCCTCTCTATACTCTATATACTCTCTATACTCTATATCCTCTCTATACTCTCTATACTCTCTATACTCTATATACTGTCTATACTCTATATCCTCTCTATACTCTCTATCCTCTCTATACTCTCTATACTCTCTATCCTCTCTATACTCTCTATACTCTCTATCCTCTCTATACTCTCTATACTCTATATACTGTCTATACTCTATATCCTCTCTATACTCTCTATACTCTATATCCTCTCTATACTCTCTATACTCTCTATACTCTCTATACTCTATATACTGTCTATACTCTATATCCTCTCTATACTCTCTATACTCTCTATCCTCTCTATACTCTCTATACTCTATATACTCTCTATACTCTATATACTCTCTATACTCTATATCCTCTCTATACTCTCTATACTCTCTATCCTCTCTATACTCTCTATACTCTCTATACTCTCTATACTCTATATACTGTCTATACTCTATATCCTCTCTATACTCTCTATACTCTCTATCCTCTCTATACTCTCTATCCTCTCTATACTCTCTATACTCTCTATACTCTCTATCCTCTCTATACTCTATATACTGTCTATACTCTATATCCTCTCTATACTCTCTATCCTCTCTATACTCTCTATACTCTCTATACTCTCTATCCTCTCTATACTCTATATACTGTCTATACTCTATATCCTCTCTATACTCTCTATCCTCTCTATACTCTCTATACTCTCTATACTCTCTATACTCTATATACTGTCTATACTCTATATCCTCTCTATACTCTATATCCTCTCTATACTCTCTATACTCTATATACTGTCTATACTCTATATCCTCTCTATACTCTCTATCCTCTCTATACTCTCTATACTCTCTATACTCTCTATACTCTATATACTGTCTATACTCTATATCCTCTCTATACTCTATATCCTCTCTATACTCTATACTCTCTATCCTCTCTATACTCTCTATCCTCTCTATACTCTCTATACTCTATATACTGTCTATACTCTATATCCTCTCTATACTCTCTATACTCTATATCCTCTCTATACTCTCTATACTCTCTATACTGTCTATACTCTATATCCTCTCTATACTCTCTATACTCTATATCCTCTCTATACTCTCTATCCTCTCTATACTCTCTATACTCTCTATACTCTCTATCCTCTCTATACTCTCTATACTCTCTATACTCTATATACTGTCTATACTCTATATCCTCTCTATACTCTCTATACTCTATATCCTTTCTATACTCTCTATACTCTCTATACTCTATATCCTCTCTATACTCTCTATACTCTATATCCTCTCTATACTCTCTATACTCTCTATCCTCTCTATCCTCTCTATACTCTCTATACTCTCTATCCTCTCTATACTCTCTATACTTTCTATACTCTCTATCCTCTCTATACTCTCTATACTCTATATACTCTCTTTACTCTATATACTCTCTATACTCTATATCCTCTCTATACTCTCTATACTCTCTATCCTCTCTATACTCTCTATACTCTCTATCCTCTCTATACTCTATATACTCTATATACTCTCTATACTTTCTATACTCTCTATCCTCTCTATACTCTCTATACTCTATATACTCTCTATACTCTATATACTCTCTATACTCTATATCCTCTCTATACTCTCTATACTCTCTATCCTCTCTATACTCTATATACTCTATATACTCTCTATACTCTATATACTCTCTATACTCTATATACTCTCTAGAGAAGAAACTGGAAGCTTGTGACGGTTGTGAATAAAAAGACTCTCAACAAAACTGACTTGACTAAAGCTAATGTGAAAAAGAAAACTTCACCACAACATAAAACTAACCTAAACCTAATTAAACCAAATGAACAAAAGACGACCTGGTTCATGGACATCAATCTGAATATTCCCATTTGAAAGAATCACTTCATGAACTGGTTCGTGAGACACAAACATGTTTGTTGTGTTTGTTGGTCGCACACTGAGCCAAACATCTCCATTCACTGTTTGATGGTTCAAACCTTCACCGTCACATAAATAGTCAGTCAGTTGAGGATCTGCACATCTTAAGGGTTCCAGCCTGGACCTCCACTTCTGGAGGAGCTCCAGTGAGTCCACTCATGTCTACTGGACCAGCAACACAACTTAGGAAAAGTGGCATCATTTGAGTAAAACATCGTCAAGAAAACTGACATTTTTAATGATATTGATGTGATTTGTAGCAGCGGTTTAACGTGGGCGTTATTTTAAAAACATATAAAACATGTTTCTACTAGTTTACAGGTTTATTTTCTCGACCGATACGCATGTCTTGAAGTGTAAAGAGTCGCAGGCTTACGTTACTTCAGAGAAAATACCGTCTTTTCTTAAAACAAAACACTTGTTAGACGGTAATGATCAACAGAAATCATATCAATTATTCTTTCTTTCTCGCAACAGTTTAACGTCGGCATTAGAGTCAAAGAACAAACTTCAGATGAAACAGAAATGAAATGTGGATAAAAACAACAACATTCAAATCATTACTTTCAGAGTAATCTGTTCAAGATGTAGACAAAAGTGTTGATTTTTATGTTGTCTTCGTCTTCATCTTCGTTCAGAAACATCAAAGTGGAGGTATTTGGATGTTTTTAAGTGTCTTAAAGAAAAGTGAGTTCATGTTCCTACAACTGTTAAAAGGAACAGGTAACTCTTGATCCAACATTAGTCGACGTGAGTAGAAAAGTTTGGGTGAACTGTCTCTTCAAGTGCCTTAAAAACCTCTAACTTTAAACGCTGAAGCTGCAATAGCTCTGGATAGTTACTTGCATTAGTTTGTGTTTCACTCATTTTTACTAAGTTACACGTTTATTTTTGGAGTAAACTTGACTGAAACATATGAAGAACAAGAAATGACTTATGTATAAATACATTTCTACATCTCTAAACAAATCTATAAATAAATGACCAGTTGCTGCAGGACAATAGTTTTAAGATCGACATCGATTGCTTTAGTTTGTTTTGCCTTTTTAACCAATAACTGCTTTAGACTGATGTACGACCACTTGATTAGCATCTGGATAACAAAATGACAACATGTCAACATGTATTAATGTATAAATAAATGTATAAATACATAAATAAATAAAAGACAACATGTATTAATGTATAAATAAATGTATAAATACATAAATAAATAAAAGACAACATGTATTAATGTATAAATAAATGTATAAACACATAAATAAATAAAAGACAACATGTATTAATGTATATATAAATGTATAAATACATAAATAAATAAAAGACAACATGTATTAATGTATAAATAAATGCATAAATACATAAATAAATAGAACACAACATGTATTAATGTATAAATAAATGTATAAATACATAAATAAATAAAAGACAACATGTATTAATGTATAAATAAATGTATAAATACATAAATAAATAAAAGACAACATGTATTAATGTATAAATAAATGTATAAATACATAAATAAATAAAAGACAACATGTATTAATGTATAAATAAATGTATAAATACATAAATAAATAAAAGACAACATGTATTAATGTATAAATAAATGTATAAACACATAAATAAATAAAAGACAACATGTATTAACGTATAAATAAATGTATAAATACATAAATAAATAGAAGACAACATGTATTAATGTATAAATAAATGTATAAATACATAAATAAATAAAAGACAACATGTATTAATGTATAAATAAATGTATAAATACATAAATAAATAAAAGACAACATGTATTAATGTATAAATAAATGTATAAATACATAAATAAATAAAAGACAACATGTATTAATGTATAAATAAATGTATAAATACATAAATAAATAAAAGACAACATGTATTAATGTATAAATAAATGTATAAATACATAAATAAATAAAAGACAACATGTATTAATGTATAAATAAATGTATAAATACATAAATAAATAAAAGACAACATGTATTAATGTATAAATAAATGTATAAACACATAAATAAATAAAAGACAACATGTATTAATGTATAAATAAATGTATAAATACATAAATAAATAAAAGACAACATGTATTAATGTATAAATAAATGTATAAACACATAAATAAATAAAAGACAACATGTATTAATGTATAAATAAATGTATAAATACATAAATAAATAGAACACAACATGTATTAATGTATAAATAAATCTATAAATACATAAATAAATAGAACACAACATGTATTAATGTATAAATAAATGTATAAATACATAAATAAATAGAACACAACATGTATTAATGTATAAATAAATGTATAAATACATAAATAAATAAAAGACAACATGTATTAATGTATAAATAAATCTATAAATGACGAAATGTGTATTTAAACGTAAAATAGCTCCATTCTCTGACAAAAATTAAATCAAAACTCATTTATTTATTTTGAGATATTGATATTTATCCAAACATGTATTTATACATTTATTTGTGTATTTATCGTCGTCATAGAAACAAGAGTCACTTTAGAAGACGTACCAAGTCTTTTCAAAATAAAACACGCCTCAGAGAGTGTTAATGGACAGAAGAGACATGATCTGTTCATAGTTTCCTCAGGTGTGACTGAATTAAAGCATCTGCTCGTCTAACTGAGGACAGTTTGATGTTCAAATGTCGTCCGTCGGTCTCAGGATTTCATTCGACACTTCAATCGTGGGCTGAGTCATGGTTGGAAAAGTTTGTTCCCGCAATGACGAGAGAAAATGTGATTTGGAGAAAGAAATCTCTGACAGCCTGTGTTTCCGTCTACCTGTACCTCTCAGAGAAGATAAAATCCAATTTATGTTTGTGGTGAAGGACGGACTCGGCCTCTGACCGCCCCCCCGCCCGCCGCACTGCTGCTGTTTACAGCCGAGCGCTCCGGCTCTGCGGCTCGCAACACAAATGGAGGCATTGATTTACAATCCTCTCGCAGGCCACCGACACGTTTGAAGAGCAGATATAAATGGAAGGAATCCAGCGAGCAATTACTGCTGAACATGGCGGGAGCAGGACTGGAGGCGTCAGGGAAGCGTCGTGTTACGGCGAAGCAGACGCTCGGTCGTCAAGCTGTGCTGGTAACTATCAGCAGTGAGCGGCGAGAGAAGAGACGAGTGGAGCCAGTGAATCCTGCAGGTTCATCACCAGTCCAGAAGAACTCAGCTTCTATTGTCAATGATACGAGAGTCTGAGCGATCGTGGGTTTGGATATGACTGGAAATATGTTGTTCATCTCATGTGAGACGATGGTCGACTATCATGACTGTGACTATCATGACTTTAACTATCATGACTGTGACTATCATGACTTTAACTATCATGACTGTGACTATCATGACTGTGACTATCATGACTTTAACCATCATGACTGTGACTATCATGTCTGTGACTATCGTGACTTTAACCATCATGACTGTGACTATCATGACTTTGACTATCATGACTGTGACTATCATGACTGTGACCATCAGGACTGTGACCATCAGGACTGTGACCATCATGACTGTGACTATCATGACTTTGACTATCATGTCTGTGACTATCATGACTATTACTATCATGACTGTGACTATCACGACTGTGACTATCATGACTGTGTCTATCAGGACTGTGACCATCATGACTGTGACTATCATGACTGTGTCTATCACGACTGTGACTATCATGACTGTGTCTATCAGGACTGTGACCATCATGACTGTGACTATCATGACTGTGACCATCATGACTGTGACTATCATGACTGTGACCATCATGACTGTGTCTATCAGGACTGTGACCATCATGACTGTGACTATCATGACTATTACTATCATGACTGTGACTATCACGACTGTGACTATCATGACTGTGTCTATCACGACTGTGACTATCATGACTGTGACCATCATGACTGTGACTATCATGACTGTGACTATCATGACTGTGACTATCACGACTGTGACTTTCAGGACTGTGACCATCATGACTGACTGTCATGACTGTGACCATCACGACTGTGACTATCATGACTGTGACCATCATGACTGACTGTCATGACTGTGACTATCACGACTGTGACTATCACGACTGTTACTATCATGAATTAACACCAAATAAACATCTAATCCAAAGAAAACAAAAAAAGAAGTTTGAAAATATGAAAATAACTATCATGAAAAAGAGTAAAAATAGTAAGAATGAAGGAGGGAAGTAAAAACACTCTTTACTAGTAACTAAAGTTAAAGAAATTTTAACATTGAAACTTGAATCAATTCCAACCTTCAAAACTAGTATTTTCTTCTCGTCACAGATCGTGCGACGTTTAAACAAATGTCTTCTATTGTCTCTGTTGAGAAGAAAACATTCCTTTGAATTCAATGTCAAAGCAGTTTTGCTTCAAGAAAAACAAAGAAACTTTTTATCCGAACAGTATTTAAAGATGTCACAGAACTGAGGTAACAGTGACCCTCAGAACTTCTGCAGCAAATAATGTCACCAGTGATGTTTGTAAAGTTACAAAACCAGTTGGAAAGTTGAGTTTATTTGAGAAGTTTCACAGTTTTTTCTCTCAGGATACTTTTTCTAGCAGCAAAACACCAGTGGCCTCATGTACTGAGGGGTTTTACTCATGTACTGAGAGGTTTTACTCATGTACTGAGAGGTTTTACTCATGTACTGAGGGCTTTTACTCATGTACTGAGGGCTTTTACTCATGTACTGAGGGCTTTTACTCATGTACTGAGGGGTTTTACTCATGTACTGAGGGGTTTTACTCATGTACTGAGAGGTTTTACTCATGTACTGAGAGGTTTTACTCATGTACTGAGAGGTTTTACTCATGTACTGAGAGGTTTTACTCATGTACTGAGAGGTTTTACTCATGTACTGAGAGGTTTTACTCGTGTACTGAGAGGTTTTACTCATGTACTGAGAGGTTTTACTCATGTACTGAGAGGTTTTACTCATGTACTGAGGGCTTTTACTCATGTACTGAGGGCTTTTACTCATGTACTGAGGGGTTTTACTCATGTACTGAGAGGTTTTACTCATGTACTGAGAGGTTTTACTCATGTACTGAGAGGTTTTACTCATGTACTGAGAGGTTTTACTCATGTACTGAGGGGTTTTACTCATGTACTGAGGGGTTTTACTCATGTACTGAGAGGTTTTACTCATGTACTGAGGGGTTTTACTCATGTACTGAGAGGTTTTAATCATGTACTGAGGGGTTTTACTCATGTACTGAGGGGTTTTACTCATGTACTGAGAGGTTTTACTCATGTACTGAGGGGTTTTACTCATGTACTGAGGGGTTTTACTCATGTACTGAGAGGTTTTACTCATGTACTGAGGGGTTTTACTCATGTACTGAGAGGTTTTACTCATGTACTGAGGGGTTTTACTCATGTACTGAGGGGTTTTACTCGTGTACTGAGGGGTTTTACTCATGTACTGAGGGGTTTTACTCGTGTACTGAGGGGTTTTACTCATGTACTGAGAGGTTTTACTCATGTACTGAGGGGTTTTTACACATGTACTGAGGGGTTTTACTCATGTACTCAGGGGTTTTACTCATGTACTGAGGGGTTTTACTCATGTACTGAGGGGTTTTACTCATGTACTGAGAGGTTTTACTCATGTACTGAGAGATTTTACTCATGTACTGAGGGGTTTTACTCATGTACTGAGGGGTTTTACTCATGTACTGAGGGGTTTTACTCATGAACTGAGGGGTTTTACTCATGTACTGAGGGGTTTTACTCATGTACTGAGGGGTTTTACTCATGTACTGAGAGGTTTTACTCATGTACTGAGGGGTTTTACTCATGTACTGAGAGGTTTTACTCATGTACTGAGGGGTTTTACTCATGTACTGAGAGGTTTTACTCATGTACTGAGGGGTTTTACTCATGTACTGAGAGGTTTTACTCATGTACTGAGAGGTTTTACTCATGTACTGAGGGGTTTTACGCACAAAAAACGTGCTGAGCCACTTTTCACGTCAAAGTCCATATGTAACACTGAAATATTGATCATAAATTCACACACAGTAGTTGTAGTTACACATAATAAAGAAGTAAAAACATATATAAGTCGCACTGGAGTAAAAGTCACATTTTTGGGGGAAATTGATTTGATAAAATCCAAGAACAGACATGTGATCTTGAAAGACAAGTTAAAATAAAACTAGAGGCAACAACAGAATAATGTTACGTTACATGAAGTGAGAACCTGGTATGTTAACATAACATATGAAGAGTTATTCAGAGAACTATAGCATCAATAACTAACTAGTTTACCAAACCATCCGTGTAACTCCAAATAACTCTTCATCCTCGTGTCACTTTTAAACAACTAACTAACTCCGGAGGTAGAAGATGCTTCCTCTTCTACGTGGAAATGATCAACACAGGCCTAGAGCGCCCTCTGGTGGTTAAGTGTGACAATAACATGTGAAATGATATACCGCTAATAGTGTGTTAATAATTTCACGCATAAGTCGCTCCAGAGTATAATCTCACCCCCGGACAAACTATGACAAAAACTGCAACTTTTAGTCCGGAAAATACGGTAGTTGTTTGTAAAGGTTTAAGACCAGGGTCACAAAGAACTTAAACATAACACAGTTAAAATATATATTTAAAAGGTCAAGACACATAAGACAAACACAGGAGTCTCAGAAAATCTAAAATGATCCTGAAAGAAACTGGCAGCCAGTGAAGAGTTTGAAGGAGAAATGTGAGTTCTTCTACTAGAGCGGCTCAGAATTATGGCTGCAGAGTTTAGTATGAACTGCAGGCGAAACACATCCTTCTGGTTTAGACACAGAATAAACTGTTACAATAGTGTAAACGACACAAACACTTCATCAAGATCAGGAGGCGTTCAAACAGAAAAACCACTAACAAGACTTTGGCCTGATGAAGGTTTCATAGAATCACATTAAGCTTCTCTTAACAAGACATTTAACTAGACACGTAGGCACTGGACTCGAGACGAGACACTAAATGTAATGTCTGTACGGGAGCCTCCATTATTCTGTACCAATAGCCTGGAGATACAGATCTGCAACGGTGCGTCGTTACCGAGACAGAAAGGAAGAATATATGAGGCAAGATGGAAAAACATGCCATTTAAAACGATCAAAACACAGAGTCCGTTCCGTTCCGGTTCTTATACTTCGCTTCGTAGAGAAAGATGAACAATCCAGAGTGTGTCACGGGTCGTTTATTCGCCGCTTCAAGTCAAACAAAATACAAGCTTTACGATCGCAATCGGACACACTTTGTCCCGGCGACTGTACAGGTCAAGAGTCCCGGGAGAAAAAGGTCCCGATCTGTAGAAACTTCGCTATATTCAAGGCAAATTTCCCACCCAGGGGGTCGTCCTTTCCGGCCAAATGGTCCTTTCAAGTTCCCTGTCTACCGATCCCCTGTGGAGAGACATCCTGATTTGTTTTCTTGTAATCTAATCATTCAAATGTTCTAAGGCGGGGGTTTCCGTCTTTTATCCCCCCTTTCCCGGGTGTGTCTTCATTCTTTGATCTACGATTTAAGGTGTGATTGGCAGATAAACAGATGATTTAAATAACTGGTGTCGTATCTAATCCTGATCCAAGCTTGTCTTGAACCAGTGAATCAGTCTGAGAGGATGTTTATGTGAATGTGTCGTCAAACGTTTAAGCTCTTAGATGAAGCGAGTAATTTATACTTTATATTTTGATTACCTTTTAGCATTAATTTAAGTATGTCTTATACTTATAGTGTATAATAATTCTAATCTAACAACTAACAATAACTAACACCGGGATGCGGGTTCGCCCTGGACTAGTATTATCACTCGCGCCCTGTCTCGTGCCAAATACAGAAGGTCACTTGCGTCGGAATCATAACGTTACAAATCACGGTCATGGCGCATTTGCACGAGATTAAATCTAATAAATATAAAAAATAAATATTCGCTCCAAGTCAAACAAAATACAAGCTTTACGATCGCGACCGGATACACTTAGTCCCGGCGACTGTACAGGTCAATGGTCCCGGAGAAAAAGGTTCCGATCTGTAGAAACATCGCTATATTTAAGGCAAATTTCCCGCCCAGGGGGTCGTCCTTTCTGGCCAAATGGTCCTTTCAAGTTCCCTGTGTCCCGATCACCCATTGAGAGAATTATTACATTCCGTTACAAATCACAGGCACGGCGCATTTGCACGAGATTAAATCTCAGACATTCTCCACAATTATTACTAATCACCAGAGGTCCACAGGTCACGCTAACTCGTGTGAATCGGGCTTAAGACTCATTAATGTTGAATAACTGCAGATGTTGGAAACTTAAACTGGAAATTGGACCAAAACTCTCGGAACACGTTCGAAGATTCGAACACAAATGGCCACAAAGTCGTAAACATGTGCAAATTGCACTTTTTCATTTCCGTCACTGGCTAAATGCTAAAGTACCTGCAGTGGCTCCGGATGCGACTCTGCTGACTCCACCATCGACGGTCGCCTGGGGCGCTTCAGACACTTTCTCTCGGTGAACTCTGCAATCCATCCAGTCGTTGTCGAGGCCCGCGGCTCCGAGACAATTAGCTCGGATGCAAATGAAGCAATTTCTGGGCCGACCATCCGTCACCTGCACCGGGAGCTCGCTAACACGCCGGCGCTGCTGATGTACGAGCGGGGAGTCTGCTGCTGGTGACGGACACCGGGGTCGCTCCGGCTGCCATGACATGATTTCATTTGGTTTCCATGAGAGTCTACGGCGGCGCCGACTTGAAACTAATGCGGTCCGACGCGGCGAGGAGCAGATCAGTCCGTGTCGGCTCTTAATCCAATTTGATGGAGGAGGATAACGTCTCGTGTTTTAAAGAAGCGACTGTGATTGTTGTGGAAGCTTCTCTCTCCGCGGACAAGATGTTTGGACGATTTCCCTTCGCCCGGCGCCGAGGGAGCCTCGTATCAGCGGCAGAACGGGGCGGCGAAGACAAATAACATCTGTTTCCCAAATACAATAAGAGGCTCACGAGCGCATTAGCGTGTTCGGGGATGAAAATCAACAGTGAGATGTTTTCGCCGGAGGATGAAGAATCTCTCGTTTCCTACGCTGTTGAAAAGTGCAACGGAACCACCGACGCCTCTTCTTTTCCGTGTCTGGGATGAATGTCTGCGCCGCCATCTGGGTTCAAGAGTTCAACCGTCGTTTAGCGAAGACAGAAACGTCGTTATCGCCTCCGATCGTTGATTCCTGCTCAACACGACTCAACCAGATCTGGACCATCGACTCTCAGGAAGCGTTTAAAGAATCAATAAAACGCCAGCGTCGGGTCCGTCATCGCTCACCTCTGACCCGACACGACGTGTTCTGAGTACACAAGTGCGTTCACACTGAGCAGTTGTGCACTATTCGCACTCGAACCGCCGGAAAATTGAGTGTGGATGGACGGGACACTTGCCTCCCTCGACGGCCGCCATCTTGGTGACGTAGATGACGCTACATCTAGAGCTACGTCGCTAAAGTCACTGGCAACATGTCTTCGGAGCAGATGCTCATTTTACCACAAAACAACACAACAACAATAATAACACAACACCACTTAACAACTTACGATAGAGTTCCAGCGGCCGGTTACGATCAGCGTTAAAAAGTAAGCAAAGTAAGTGCGTAGCGTGAGTGTTTGGTTTGAGAAAGCAATACCCTGTCGAGAGTAAGTGCACTGTCCTACAGTGTACTGTGAAGCAGTGCACTGTAGAACAGTGTACTGTGAAGCAGTGCACTTCGAGGCGTGTGCGATTCAGGACACTGCAGTTGTGTGTGTTGCAGACAAATCCTGTCTGAATGTATGTTTCTCTGACTGAAGAAATGTTCTTTTTCTTTTCTTCGATTCTTCTTCCTTCACTGTTTCTTCTGTTAAAACTGACAAAGAAAATATAAATACAACTTAGAATAAAAACGTATCCTGTTCTGACATTTTTCTTGTCCCTTGAAATACTTTAATGTTATTATGAATAAAATTTAACACATTATTACAACACTTTATTTAATTTTCAGATATTTAATTAATAAATGAAGAAAGTCACTGCACAGGTTAAAGTGTATATGTATAAATATATAAATAATATAATTAAACAATACTAGTTTATTTTCTAAATCAAGTCATAATTAATGCACCTGTTGAACATAACATTGTATTTATTGTTTATTCTCGCCTTCTTTCTCATATTTAAGAGCATTTTCTTTCATTCTTTCACTCTTATGTCAATTGCTTCACAAACCAGATGTTCAGTATAATGTTTTTACGTTTAATTACTTCAGTGTTTCTTTGATATCCAGGGTTAAGGTTTTATCTTCTTTACTTATTAAAAGAAACGTTGTATTCATCAATAATAACCTATAACTTTCCATGAACACCATCAAATACACAACCTGCAACTTCCCATGAACACCATCAAATACACAACCTGCAACTTCCCATGACACCATCAAATACACAACCTGCAACTTCCCATGACACCATCAAATACACAACCTGCAACTTCCCATGAACACCATCAAATACACAACCTGCAACTTCCCATGAACACCATCAAATACACAACCTGCAACTTCCCATGAACACCATCAAATACACAACCTGCAACTTCCCATGACACCATCAAATACACAACCTGCAACTTCCCATGACACCATCAAATACACAACCTGCAACTTCCCATGAACACCATCAAATACACAACCTGCAACTTCCCATGAACACCATCAAATACACAACCTGCAACTTCCCATGAACACCATCAAATACACAACCTGCAACTTCCCATGAACACCATCAAATACACAACCTGCAACTTCCCATGAACACCATCAAATACACAACCTGCAACTTCCCATGAACACCATCAAATACACAACCTGCAACTTCCCATGAACACCATCAAATACACAACCTGCAACTTCCCATGAACACCATCAAATACACAACCTGCAACTTCCCATGAACACCATCAAATACACAACCTGCAACTTCCCATGAACACCATCAAATACACAACCTGCAACTTCCCATGAACACCATCAAATACACAACCTGCAACTTCCCATGAACACCATCAAATACACAACCTGCAACTTCCCATGACACCATCAAATACACAACCTGCAACTTCCCATGAACACCATCAAATACACAACCTGCAACTTCCCATGACACCATCAAATACACAACTTGCAACTTCCCATGAACACCATCAAATACACAACCTGCAACTTCCCATGACACCATCAAATACACAACCTGCAACTTCCCATGACACCATCAAATACACAACCTGCAACTTCCCATGAAACCATCAAATACACAACCTGCAACTTCCCATGAACACCATCAAATACACAACCTGCAACTTCCCATGACACCATCAAATACACAACCTGCAACTTCCCATGACACCATCAAATACACAACCTGCAACTTCCCATGACACCATCAAATACACAACCTGCAACTTCTCATGACACCATCAAATACACAACCTGCAACTTCCCATGACACCATCAAATACACAACCTGCAACTTCCCATGAACACCATCAAATACACAACCTGCAACTTCCCATGAACACCATCAAATACACAACCTGCAACTTCCCATGAACACCATCAAATACACAACCTGCAACTTCCCATGACACCATCAAATACACAACCTGCAACTTCCCATGAACACCATCAAATACACAACCTGCAACTTCCCATGAACACCATCAAATACACAACCTGCAACTTCCCATGACACCATCAAATACACAACCTGCAACTTCCCATGAACACCATCAAATACACAACCTATAACTTCCCATGAACACCATCAAATACACAACCTGCAACTTCCCATGACACCATCAAATACACAACCTGCAACTTCCCATGAACACCATCAAATACACAACCTGCAACTTCCCATGAACACCATCAAATACACAACCTGCAACTTCCCATGACACCATCAAATACACAACCTGCAACTTCCCATGAACACCATCAAATACACAACCTATAACTTCCCATGACACCATCAAATACACAACCTGCAACTTCCCATGACACCATTCAAATACACAACCTGCAACTTCCCATGACACCATCAAATACACAACCTGCAACTTCTCATGACACCATCAAATACACAACCTGCAACTTCCCATGACACCATCAAATACACAACCTGCAACTTCCCATGACACCATCAAATACACAACCTGCAACTTCCCATGACACCATCAAATACACAACCTGCAACTTCCCATGACACCATCAAACACACAACCTGCAACTTCCCATGACACCATCAAATACACAACCTGCAACTTCCCATGAACACCATCAAATACACAACCTGCAACTTCCCATGAACACCATCAAATACACAACCTGCAACTTCCCATGAACACCATCAAATACACAACCTGCAACTTCCCATGACACCATCAAATACACAACCTGCAACTTCCCATGAACACCATCAAATACACAACCTGCAACTTCCCATGAACACCATCAAATACACAACCTGCAACTTCCCATGACACCATCAAATACACAACCTGCAACTTCCCATGAACACCATCAAATACACAACCTGCAACTTCCCATGACACCATCAAATACACAACTTGCAACTTTCCATGAACACCATCAAATACACAACTTGCAACTTCCCATGAACACCATCAAATACACAACCTGCAACTTCCCATGAACACCATCAAATACACAACCTGCAACTTCCCATGAACACCATCAAATACACAACTTGCAACTTCCCATGAACACCATCAAATACACAACCTGCAACTTCCCATGAACACCATCAAATACACAACCTGCAACTTCCCATGAACACCATCAAATACACAACCTGCAACTTCCCATGAACACCATCAAATACACAACCTGCAACTTTCCATGAACACCATCAAATACACAACTTGCAACTTCCCATGAACACCATCAAATACACAACCTGCAACTTCCCATGAACACCATCAAATACACAACCTGCAACTTCCCATGAACACCATCAAATACACAACCTGCAACTTTCCATGAACACCATCAAATACACAACTTGCAACTTCCCATGAACACCATCAAATACACAACCTGCAACTTCCCATGAACACCATCAAATACACAACCTGCAACTTCCCATGACACCATCAAATACACAACCTGCAACTTCCCATGACACCATCAAATACACAACCTGCAACTTCCCATGACACCATCAAACACACAACCTGCAACTTCCCATGACACCATCAAACACACAACCTGCAACTTCCCATGACACCATCAAATACACAACCTGCAACTTCCCATGAACACCATCAAATACACAACCTGCAACTTCCCATGAACACCATCAAATACACAACCTGCAACTTCCCATGAACACCATCAAATACACAACCTGCAACTTCCCATGACACCATCAAATACACAACCTGCAACTTCCCATGAACACCATCAAATACACAACCTGCAACTTCCCATGAACACCATCAAATACACAACCTGCAACTTCCCATGACACCATCAAATACACAACCTGCAACTTCCCATGAACACCATCAAATACACAACCTGCAACTTCCCATGACACCATCAAATACACAACTTGCAACTTTCCATGAACACCATCAAATACACAACTTGCAACTTCCCATGAACACCATCAAATACACAACCTGCAACTTCCCATGAACACCATCAAATACACAACCTGCAACTTCCCATGAACACCATCAAATACACAACTTGCAACTTCCCATGAACACCATCAAATACACAACCTGCAACTTCCCATGAACACCATCAAATACACAACCTGCAACTTCCCATGAACACCATCAAATACACAACCTGCAACTTCCCATGAACACCATCAAATACACAACCTGCAACTTTCCATGAACACCATCAAATACACAACTTGCAACTTCCCATGAACACCATCAAATACACAACCTGCAACTTCCCATGAACACCATCAAATACACAACCTGCAACTTCCCATGAACACCATCAAATACACAACCTGCAACTTTCCATGAACACCATCAAATACACAACTTGCAACTTCCCATGAACACCATCAAATACACAACCTGCAACTTCCCATGAACACCATCAAATACACAACCTGCAACTTCCCATGACACCATCAAATACACAACCTGCAACTTCCCATGACACCATCAAATACACAACCTGCAACTTCCCATGACACCATCAAACACACAACCTGCAACTTCCCATGACACCATCAAATACACAACCTGCAACTTCCCATGAACACCATCAAATACACAACCTGCAACTTCCCATGAACACCATCAAATACACAACCTGCAACTTCCCATGAACACCATCAAATACACAACCTGCAACTTCCCATGACACCATCAAATACACAACCTGCAACTTCCCATGAACACCATCAAATACACAACCTGCAACTTCCCATGAACACCATCAAATACACAACCTGCAACTTCCCATGACACCATCAAATACACAACCTGCAACTTCCCATGAACACCATCAAATACACAACCTGCAACTTCCCATGACACCATCAAATACACAACTTGCAACTTTCCATGAACACCATCAAATACACAACTTGCAACTTCCCATGAACACCATCAAATACACAACCTGCAACTTCCCATGAACACCATCAAATACACAACCTGCAACTTCCCATGAACACCATCAAATACACAACTTGCAACTTCCCATGAACACCATCAAATACACAACCTGCAACTTCCCATGAACACCATCAAATACACAACCTGCAACTTCCCATGAACACCATCAAATACACAACCTGCAACTTCCCATGAACACCATCAAATACACAACCTGCAACTTTCCATGAACACCATCAAATACACAACTTGCAACTTCCCATGAACACCATCAAATACACAACCTGCAACTTCCCATGAACACCATCAAATACACAACCTGCAACTTCCCATGAACACCATCAAATACACAACCTGCAACTTCCCATGACACCATCAAATACACAACCTGCAACTTCCCATGAACACCATCAAATACACAACCTGCAACTTCCCATGAACACCCTCAAATACACATACTGCAACTTCCCATGACACCATCAAATACACAACCTGCAACTTCCCATGAACACCATCAAATACACAACCTGCAACTTCCCATGACACCATCAAATACACAACTTGCAACTTTCCATGAACACCATCAAATACACAACTTGCAACTTCCCATGAACACCATCAAATACACAACCTGCAACTTCCCATGAACACCATCAAATACACAACCTGCAACTTCCCATGAACACCATCAAATACACAACCTGCAACTTTCCAACAGGAAGAGAAAACAGAACAATAAACTGCAAATGTGTCGACATGTGGACTGCGGCAGCCGACGGGGCTTCAGTTTTCACGACCTGCATCCGCGTGTATCGAGACCTCGTGCTGCTTATTAAGAAACAGCTTCAGTGAGAGTTTGAGAATAAAACATTTGATTTGAGTCTCAAACACGACGACGGAGAAGAACCGGAACAAGAACCTGATCCAGTTTCTATGAATCCATCACAGCTGCAGCTTTGAACTAATTGCAGATGTTGAAAAATAAACATCTTTGACAGGAATATTTGAACGTGTGATGTTCTCTCGGTCGAACGGAAACAACAGCAGTTTCAACACATGCCTCGGCTTCAGAGGCTCCTTCGCTTCTAAAATTAAACGTTCATAAAAAGCCCTGGAATGTAATCTGTATGCAAATACAGTTTTGTTTTAAACACCTGAATCCAGTTCAGCAGAACAACACCTGCGTCGAGGACGCCTTCGCAAATGATCCCGTCGAGTATTAAGTGATTCAAGGCCTGAAAACGGCAGAAGGAAACAAACCTGGTTCAGGTTGTGAAGCAAATATAGACGATAATACACAAGTTTTTAATAAAACACAACTGATGCTACACAAACACCAGGTCACTGACTCACAAACATGAATCTAATGCGGTCCGACGCATGAAAAATACAAGTTTACTCAGGTATATGTCTTAAGTAAATACTACACAAAAATACAAAGTTATCAGCAGATATTATCACACACTTTATATATGACTTTCTTCAAAATGAAGGCGTTAAAGTTTCACGAATCAAACCTTTGTCGAGACACAGAAGCTTGACTGTCCAAGATGGCAGGAGCTCCACTGTTCAGATCCACCTACAGGTCCTTCAACCCAGAAGGTACTTTCTGAACCCAAGACTCGCTCAACACCAGAGACAAGACTTTCCGAGCTGCTGCTCGTCGTCTGTGGAGCTCAGACCACCTCAGGCTCCTCACGCTTTGAAACAAGGTCTCAAAACCCACCTTTTTAGAAGGTTTACAGCACATTTTACTGTTGTTTTTACTGCCTTTTCTTAAATCTTCTTGTTCTACGATGAACTTCTGTCAACTTCTTTACTATTGTGTTTGATTAACTGTTTTGTTTATATGGTCTTAATCCGTCGCACTTTGAGATTTATGAAAAATGTAAAGTTTCAACTTCCCATGAACACCATCAAATACACAACCAGTACTATATACTTAAATATATGACAAAATATATTTCAGTCACGGTGTTGAACACAGTACTACATACTTTATTTTTTGACCTTATATACGTCATTCATGGTGTTGAACACAGTAATACATACTTAAATATATGATTTTGTTTACTCTGTTACACACATGTGTTTTATTTGAACAGCAAATAAACTTCACCCTAAAGACCTCACACACCTCACTTATGGTGCCAACAAAACACTGAACTCCCATGATGCCTTTCTACAAACTGTACGATCAAGAATTCTGTTTTTAAATTCTATGTCAAAAGTTCAGCTGTAGTGTTGTCTGGGCGGCCAAGCATCATCGGAGTTGTTCAGGTCACCGTCGCTGAGAGGTTTGTTGAGGTTTAAAGTTCAGATAATGTTGTTAAATTAAACTAGTTATTAGTTACTATCTAACATGTTTTTTTAATGAACGAGGGATGACTGTTAAAAACAACTATATCAGTTTAAAACATTAACAAAAACACTAACATTTACAATAACCAGCAACTGTTAATTTATCAAGTTTTAAAACTTCAACGTTGAAATTCAAACGACTGCTGCGACACAAACTCTCCTTGCGAGGTCGAGGTCACGACCCCTGCGTCGATCCCCACTTGGCTCGTCCGAGGGACTTTCAAACAGGAAATGCAAATCGTTGCCGCAGACTCGTCTCGTCGCCAACATGTCGCTCGCCAACACTTCGCTCGCCAACACGTCGCTCGCCAACACGTCGCTCGCCAACACGTCGCTCGCCAACACGTCGCTCGCCAACACGTCGCTCTCTCTCTCCGACGCTTCCTCGTTAGCGAGAGTCTCGGGAAAACCTTTCAATTAAGTTAACGAGACAATTAGCGGGTCTGGATAAAACTGGAGGGACGACGCCGCGGCTTTAACGACGGCCGTGAGTGACAGGAGGGTCGAGGGTCGAGGGTCGAGGGTCGAGGGTCGAGGGTCTGACGCGACGATGTTTTTCACCTCCAGCAACACTTTTGTGTTTCAGAAGCTTTTGACCCTTTTTTAAAAATATTGATACATTTATTCACGACAATAATGAATCAACATCAATATACATTTATTTTATTTACAATTAACATGAATATATGTGTTTGTTCTTGTTTGTGTCGCAATTATACTTTCGGCCTCTAGATGGCAGCAGTCATTACATCCTCCGCAGCTAGAGGAAGAATGATGACTGAGGACGAGAGGATACAGTGATGACTGAGAACGAGAGGATACAGTGATGACTGAGGACGAGAGGATACAGTGATGACTGAGGACGAGAGGATACAGTGATGACTGAGGACGAGAGGATACAGTGATGACTGAGGACGAGAGGATACAGTGATGACTGAGGACGAGAGGATACAGTGATGACTGAGGACGAGAGGATACAGTGATGACTGAGGACAAGAGGATCCAGTGATGACTGAGGACAAGAGGATACAGTGATGACTGAGTACAAGAGGATACAGTGATGACTGAGGACAAGAGGATACAGTGATGACTGAGTACAAGAGGATACAGTGATGACTGAGGACAAGAGGATACAGTGACAACCGAGGACAAGAGGATACAGTGACAACTGAGGACAAGAGGATACAGTGACAACCGAGGACAAGAGGATCCAGTGGTGACTGAGGACAAGAGGATACAGTGACAACTGAGGACAAGAGGATACAGTGATGACTGAGTACAAGAGGATACAGTGATGACTGAGGACAAGAGGATCCAGTGGTGACTGAGGACAAGAGGATCCAGTGGTGACTGAGGACAAGAGGATACAGTGGTGACTGAGGACAAGAGGATACAGGGATGACTGAGGACAAGAGGATACAGTGACAACTGAGGACAAGAGGATACAGTGATGACTGAGGACAAGAGGATCCAGTGATGACTGAGGACAAGAGGATACAGTGACAACTGAGGACAAGAGGATACAGTGATGACTGAGTACAAGAGGATCCAGTGATGACTGAGGACAAGAGGATACAGTGATGACTGAGGACAAGAGGATACAGTGATGACTGAGTACAAGAGGATCCAGTGATGACTGAGGACAAGAGGATACAGTGACAACTGAGGACGAGAGGATACAGTGATGACTGAGGACAAGAGGATACAGTGACAACTGAGGACAAGAGGATCCAGTGATGACTGAGGACAAGAGGATACAGTGATGACTGAGTACAAGAGGATCCAGTGATGACTGAGGACAAGAGGATACAGTGACAACTGAGGACGAGAGGATACAGTGATGACTGAGGACAAGAGGATACAGTGAGGACTGAGGACAAGAGGATCCAGTGGTGACTGAGGACAAGAGGATCCAGTGGTGACTGAGGACAAGAGGATACAGTGGTGACTGAGGACAAGAGGATACAGTGATGACTGAGGACAAGAGGATACAGTGACAACTGAGGACAAGAGGATACAGTAATGACTGAGGACAAGAGGATACAGTGATGACTGAGGACAAGAGGATACAGTGATGACTGAGGACAAGAGGATACAGTGACAACTGAGGACAAGAGGATACAGTGATGACTGAGGACAAGAGGATCCAGTGATGACTGAGGACAAGAGGATACAGTGGTGACTGAGGACAAGAGGATACAGTGATGACTGAGGACAAGAGGATACAGTGATGACTGAGGACAAGAGGATCCAGTGATGACTGAGGACAAGAGGATACAGTGGTGACTGAGGACAAGAGGATACAGTGAGGACTGAGGACAAGAGGATCCAGTGATGACTGAGGACAAGAGGATACAGTGGTGACTGAGGACAAGAGGATCCAGTGGTGACTGAGGACAAGAGGATACAGTGGTGACTGAGGACAAAAGGATACAGTGGTGACTGAGGACAAGAGGATACAGTGGTGACTGAGGACAAGAGGATACAGTGATGACTGAGGACAAGAGGATACAGTGACAACTGAGGACAAGAGGATACAGTGATGACTGAGGACAAGAGGATCCAGTGATGACTGAGGACAAGAGGATACAGTGGTGACTGAGGACAAGAGGATACAGTGAGGACTGAGGACAAGAGGATCCAGTGATGACTGAGGACAAGAGGATACAGTGGTGACTGAGGACAAGAGGATCCAGTGGTGACTGAGGACAAGAGGATACAGTGGTGACTGAGGACAAGAGGATACAGTGGTGACTGAGGACAAAAGGATACAGTGGTGACTGAGGACAAGAGGATACAGTGGTGACTGAGGACAAGAGGATGCAGGACGAGGGTCTGACGTGACGCTAGCGTGTCGTTCAGTCACGTTTTAAGTTTTTCTATTTGTTTGTTTATTTTCCTCATTCAATCCGTCTGTAATCAATAAATAATTAATGAATACTTTAAATGCTTTTTAATACTTTAAATGGTGTAAGAAGAGAAGATTTCTTTTTTCATCTCACTTAATTTTAATTTATGAATAACATTTGATTTTATTAACATTTATTTCATTTATAGTTTATTTAACGTTGTTTTTCCACAGTTCCTCAGTGAATTATTTGGATTGACTGTCAGTTCATTTTATTTCAGTGTCGACAATTAAAACCAGACTCGCAACTCATTAGTGATTCTTCAGCTTCTTGTTCTGGCTTCAGCTCCGAGGGATTTAAAGGACCTGAAAACTCTCTGGGGAAACTAGAACATCGTCATCATAATGTTCTTCACTTTCACAGGTGAAACTTCCAAACGTTCTCCGTCAGACCCTCGAGTCTCCATCTGCAGCTCGTGTCGGCGGCGGCAGCTGCCCCCCCCCCCCCCGGCTGATGCAGTGGCGTGCGATGACGGCGTGACACGAGACACGTGGACACGTTTCTGCTGCTGGTGAAGCAGCGACGACTTGTTCCTCAGCCTCGCTCTCGTCAGCAAACACTGCTCACTGAAGTGGACACAGGGAGGTCGTCTACAGTATCTACAGTCGTGATCTTCCACCAGTGGATCTATCGACGTGATGAACGACATGAAGCTCAGGCTGATGTTACAATACTACACAAATATATACTTGTTACTACACTATCACAACACCAGAGTCAAGTACTGGACAATACTACACATATATACTTGTTACTACACTATCACAACACCAGAGTCAAGTACTGGACAATACTACACATATATACTTGTTACTACACTATCACAACACCAGAGTCAAGTAATGGACAATACTACACATATATACTTGTTACTACACTATCACAACACCAGAGTCAAGTACTGGACAATACTACACATATATACTTGTTACTACACTATCACAACACCAGAGTCAAGGACTGGACAATACTACACATATATACTTGTTACTACACTATCACAACACCAGAGTCAAGGACTGGACAATACTACACATATATACTTGTTACTACACTATCACAACACCAGAGTCAAGTACTGGACAATACTACACACATATACTTGTTACTACACTATCACAACACCAGAGTCAAGTACTGCACAATACTACACATATATACTTGTTACTACACTATCACAACACCAGAGTCAAGTACTGGACAATACTACACATATATCCTTGTTACTACACTATCACAACACCAGAGTCAAGTACTGGACAATACTACACATATATACTTGTTACGACACTATCACAACACCAGAGTCAATTACTGGACAATACTACACATATATACTTGTTACTACACTATCACTACACCAGAGTCAAGTACTGGACAATACTACACATATATACTTGTTACGACACTATCACAACACCAGAGTCAAGTACTGGACAATACTACACATATATACTTGTTACTACACTATCACAACACCAGAGTCAAGTACTGCACAATACTACACATATATACTTGTTACTACACTATCACAACACCAGAGTCAAGTACTGGACAATACTACACATATATACTTGTTACTACACTATCACAACACCAGAGTCAAGTACTGGACAATACTACACATATATCCTTGTTACTACACTATCACAACACCAGAGTCAAGTACTGGACAATACTACACATATATACTTGTTACTACACTATCACAACACCAGAGTCAAGTACTGCACAATACTACACATATATACTTGTTACTACACTATCACAACACCAGAGTCAAGTACTGGACAATACTACACATATATACTTGTTACTACACTATCACAACACCAGAGTCAAGTACTGGACAATACTACACATATATACTTGTTACTACACTATCACAACACCAGAGTCAAGTACTGGACAATACTACACATATATACTTGTTACTACACTATCAGAACACCAGAGTCAAGTACTGCACAATACTACACATATATACTTGTTACTACACTATCACAACACCAGAGTCAAGTACTGGACAATACTACACATATATACTTGTTACTACACTATCACAACACCAGAGTCAAGTACTGCACAATACTACACATATATACTTGTTACTACACTATCACAACACCAGAGTCAAGTACTGCACAATACTACACATATATACTTGTTACTACACTATCACAACACCAGAGTCAAGTACTGGACAATACTACACATATATACTTGTTACTACACTATCACAACACCAGGGTCAAGTACTGGACAATACTACACATATATACTTGTTACTACACTATCACAACACCAGAGTCAAGTACTGGACAATACTACACATATATACTTGTTACTACACTATCACAACACCAGAGTCAAGTACTGGACAATACTACACATATATACTTGTTACTACACTATCACAACACCAGAGTCAAGTACTGGACAATACTACACATATATACTTGTTACTACACTATCACAACACCAGAGTCAAGTACTGGACAATACTACACATATATACTTGTTACTACACTATCACAACACCAGAGTCAAGTACTGGACAATACTACACATATATACTTGTTACTACACTATCACAACACCAGAGTCAAGTACTGGACAATACTACACATATATACTTGTTACTACACTATCACAACACCAGAGTCAAGTACTGGACAATACTACACATATATACTTGTTACTACACTATCACAACACCAGAGTCAAGTACTGGACAATACTACACATATATACTTGTTACTACACTATCACAACACCAGAGTCAAGTACTGGACAATACTACACATATATATATCACAATATACAAACACACTCCTAGTTTTTAACATCTGTCGTCAAATTAAAACTTTTTAAAAGAGAAAAAAGACAAACGACCTCCAACACAATGTTCTTCTTCACTCACATGAACTCGAGTCACTGGAGAGATTGACTCAGAAAGATTCGACTCCAGAGGTCACGAACATCAACTGACTCGGTGACCTCAGAAGAAGTTAAAAAAAGAGCGAAAACTGCCCTAAAAACGTCTTTGAATTTGACTTCAAAGATGCAGATGCTCCGCGTCCGGGCCACGTTCCAAACCCACATCAGTGGAGCAGGAAGCTTGAGGAACACAGAGGCTGAAGAAACTAGTTTGGAAGTTGAAAGGCAGCGACGTCTCCTCGGCGACCGATCTTCACAGGGATGGAAGGATGGCGTCCGGCAGGTGACGCCGCTCGTCCGCTCGCAGATGAAACAACGTTAATGGAGACCAACTCTGGGTCGAGGGAAATGAAAGGAGACCCGGACGAGGACGTGATGAAGAGACGAATGAACCACCGTCGAGATCGAGCCATCGGAGAATCAACGCTGGTCCTCAGAACATTAAGAGACTCTTGCAGTCGAACCATCGGAGAATCAACGCTGGTCCTCAGAACATTAAGAGACTCTTGCAGTCGAACCATCGGAGAATCAACGCTGGTCCTCAGAACATTAAGAGACTCTTGCAGTCGAACCATCGGAGAATCAACGCTGGTCCTCAGAACATTAAGAGACTCTTGCAGTCGAACCATCGGAGAAACTTCGCTCGAACGACTCGACGCTTTGATCTCCATCGAGATTTTAACGACGTCTTAATTTAATCCTGAAGTTTTTTCATCGAATACCTTCAGTTTTCTTATGAAACATGTATTTGTTTGTTTTTACTCAGCGATGAACTGTAATAATAATATTTGATTATTCAATATTTCTCATGTAATCTAATGTATTTAAAGTATGTGTAAACATTTCTAAAGAAATCAATATTATCAAGTCTCTGGGTTTAAATCATGTAAATACTTCATTATACTATAACTATTATGTCACTTTAGTATTGTTGACTTTTGATCGATTTTTAACGTTTATTTCTAATGACTTTTACTGGATTTATGTTATTTATCATATTATTGAAGATTCCTTTTAGTGTTTGAACATTGAAATACTATAGAAGATATTGTTTATAATGTGGTATTTTCATGATTTTTTTTAATGAAAAGTATTTTGTTTGACAACAAACAAAAACAATTTGGATTACAGTTGAAAATTGTTTGATTATAGTTGAAAATTGTTTGATTCTAGTTGAAAATTGTTTGATTATAGTTGAAAATTGTTTGATTATAGTTGAAAATAGTTTTATTATAGTTGAAAATTGTTTGATTATAATTGGAAATTGTTTGATTATATTTAAAACTATAACTAATCATTCTATTAACATTTTCTTAATAGAAGTATTCATTTAAAACTCAACAGTCTCTGTACTCTAAGCATAACTACCGTATTTTCCGCACTATTAGTTTCACCGGATTATAAGGCGCATAGAATAAAAGATACCCTAGTCAAACGTTTGACTAGGGTTGTGTTATCATCCACTAGATAAAGCTGAGCTAAAGGGAACGTCAACAAAACAGTCAGATAAAGTCAAACTTTTTTAAGTGTTCTGACACCGTTCACTCCCATGAACGATGTTCAAATGATGTTTAAAAGGCTTCAAGCAGCAGCGCGTGAGACTGGTGTTTTGAGCAGACGGGAAGTTGAGCGCGTTTATGACAGCTAGCGCGTGTGTATGACATTTTGAACGCAGGTGTATGTCATGTTGAACACACGTGTATGACTGGTTGAGCTCACAGCAGAGTGATTTTGAGCGTAAAATAACCAATACACAATCGCTGAAACCGGTGGCAGTAATCTTACTCCATAGACGTCCGCCATGATGTGATGTGGGTCGTAAATCCCACCCTGTGATGACGCGTCGGTCGGCGCAGAGTCATGAAAGTGTTTGTAGACAAGTCACTCACCAGGTAATGTTCATGTATAAGGCGCTCCGGATTATAAGGCGCACTGTCGTTTTTCGAGAAAATAAAAGACTTAAAAGTGCGCCTAATAGTTCGGAAAATACGATAATAGTTTCTGAACAATCGGTTAAATCCTGCACTAGCTTCCAATTACGTTAACGAGAAAATTAACGAGTGTCAATAAAACTGGTCTGTTCTGATTTTACACAACTAAAGTCCCATAAAGTTGAAAAAGAAAAGTTTAAATGATCATAAGTTAGAATCCTATAGTATTTTAAAAATAAATCATCATATTTTGGTTTAAAACATTTACAGGAGGATCATCTACTGTTGTTGTTTGATCCATAAATATAACGATTCACTTCCACACATGTGAGGAAAGTACCAGGAAGTGAAGGTAAAACACGATGAAAGAGTCACGACCGACGACTCGAGCGTGACTCACTGACTCACTTCAACAGAGACTCCAGGAGTCGACGACGATCACGAGCTCCAGACAGTTTGACAGCGTTTGTGTCGAGGAAGCAGAAGCTCGTGGAGTTTCTTCCTCGAGCCTCAGATCTCGTGTCTCGTGTGACGAGCGAAGAGACGTCAACATGAATGTTGTCTTCGTCAACATGATGTTTCTGGAGCACGTCACTTCAAACCACAACCAGAAGCACCATCTTCTCTGCTGCAGGAGGTCCACATCATCTCCGGGTCACCAGCACTTGTTCATGCACAAGAAAAACATTCAGAAACAGCTCTTTGCCCCGAAGCTCCTGAAGCTCCTGGAGCTCCTCGGGTTCCTGAAGCTCCTGAAGCTCCTGAAGCTCCTGAAGCTGCATAAGATTCAAGACTCTCAACAACCTTCAAGGTCAACGATCCACGAGTTTATGTTTGAGGTCATTTTCTGGACTAGAAGGAGAAAATACTTTTCTAAAGAAGCTTTGTATTGATTCTGGTCGTACTTACTGACATAAAACTGATAATCGCAGCTAAAATATCTCTGTTGGTTATTGTACTAATGTAGTAGTAGAAGAACCTGGCAAGGCTTGGTAGTATTACACTGCAAGGCTTTGTAGTACTACTCAGCAAGTTACCTTAGAATTTCTCTATCCTCGAGGCAACATGGTAACACTGTGCAAGGCTGTGTGGTATTACTCTGCTTGACGTTGCAGTAGTATAACTCAGCAAGGCTTAGTAGTATTACAATATGTGGTTCCCTTAGTATTTCACCGCAAGGCCCTATGTTATTACTCTGCGTGCCTTTGTAAAACTACTCTGCAAGGTACCTTAGTATTACTCTGCAAGGCTCTGTGGCATTGCTCTGCAAGGTTTTGTAGTACTAACCTGCAAGGCTCCTTGGTATTACTCTGTGAGGCGTCGCAGTATTACTCCCTGAGGCTTCTTAGTATGTCTACGGCAGGGGTTCTAATATTAATCCTTAAGGCTTCATAGTATTTCTAAGCAGGACTTGGTAGAACTCTGCAAGGATCCGTGTTATTACTACGTGAGGCTTAGTAGTATTACTTTTTGAGGCTCCCTAGTATTATTTCTAGTGAAAGTCACTTATGCTTTTGGAGTTTGTTTATTATTCACTTTCTTCGCACCTTCGAGCTACATGTTCTATAACAACAAAGATGGCCGACACTATCTATTTTGTATATATTTATATTTATATTTGTATTTATATTTATATTTATATTTATATTTATATTTATATTTATATTTATATTTATATTTATATTTATATTTATAGTTATATTTATATTTATATTTATATCTTGGATGTTCAGCTACATGTTCTCTAACAAAAAAGATGGCCGACACTAACTATTTATATTTATATTTATATTTATATTCATATTCATATTTATATTTATATTTATATTTATATTTATATTCATATTCATATTTATATTTATATTTATATTTATATTTATATTTATATTCATATTCATATTTATATTTATATTTATATTCATATTTATATTTATATTTATATTTATATTTATATTTATATTCATATTCATATTTATATTTATATTAATATTTATATTTATATTCCTATTTATATTTATATTTATATTCATATTCATATTTATATTTATATTTATATTTATATTTATATTTATATTTATATTTATATTTATATTCATATTCATATTCATATTTATATTTATATTTATATTCATATTCATATTCATATTCATATTCATATTTATATTTATATTTATATTTATATTCATATTCATATTCATATTTATATTTATATTTATATTTATATTTATATTTATATTTATATTCATATTTATATTTATATTTATATTTATATTTATATTTATATTTATATTCATATTCATATTCATATTTATATTTATATTTATATTTATATTTATATTTATATTTATATTCATATTCATATTCATATTCATATTCATATTCATATTCATATTTATATTTATATTTATATTTATATTTATATTTATATTTATATTCATATTCATATTTATATTTATATTTATATTTATATTTATATTTATATTCTGGTCAACACGGTCACATGACACTACAAACCACACTGTGATGAATGTTACTATAAACACATTATAATTCGCTCTTAGATCCACTTCTGACTTCAGCGTTGAACCGGCGACCAGGAAGTACCAGGAAGACAGAACCCTGATGCACCACAAGCCTGAGGACGTGTTTGTCATTTTCAAATGTCAGTGTCAATCTCAGAGCTCGGAGCCACACGTCCATTTTGTTTGTGCTGTCAGCGAGTGATTGACAGCGACCCTCCCTCACATGAGTCATCGTGACAGACCATCGACTGGCTTCATATAAAGCAGCGACTCTACTCTGAGTCTCTTCCAAACGATTTCTCACGAGCGAAGAAGCATTACTTGAAAAACCACTAGATGTCGCTCTCTGCTTTATACTGTATGCTTTTACATACAACTTTTTGTAAGACGAACCTTAAGGCTCCATAGTACGACCCCTAAAGTTTTTGTAGTATTACTCTGTGAGGCTTTGTAGTAATACGCTGTGATGCTTTGTAGTATTACTCTGTGAGGCTTTGTAGTAATACGCTGTGAGGCTTTGTAGTATTACTCTGTGAGGCTTTGTATTATTAATCCGTGAGACTTCGTAGTATTACTCTTTGAGTCTTCGTAGTAGTACTCTGTGATGCTTTGTAGTATTACTCTGTGAGGCTTTGTAGTAATACGCTGTGAGGCTTTGTAGTATTACTCTGTGAGGCTTTGTATTATTAATCCGTGAGACTTCGTAGTATTACTCTTTGAGTCTTCGTAGTAGTACGCTGTGATGCTTTGTAGTATTACTCTGTGAGGCTTTGTAGTAATACGCTGTGAGGCTTTGTAGTATTACTCTGTGAGGCTTTGTATTATTAATCCGTGAGACTTCGTAGTATTACTCTTTGAGTCTTCGTAGTATTACTCTGTGATACTTTGTAGTATTAATCCTTGAGGCTTTGTAGTATTACTCTGTGACGCTTCATAGAATTTCTCTGTGAGGCTTCGTAGAATTACTATGTATTGCTTTGTAGTATTACTCTGTGAGGCTTTGTAGTATTACGCCGTGAGGCTTTATACTATTACTCTGTGAGGCTTTGTAATATTACTCTGTGACGCTTCATAGAATAACTCTGTGAGGCTTTGTAGTATTACTCTGTGACGCTTCATAGAATTACTCTGTGAGGCTTCGTAGTATTACGCCGTGAGGCTTTATACTATTACTCGGTGAGGCTTTGTAGTATTACTCTGTGACGCTTCATAGAATTACTCTGTGAGGCTTCGTAGTATTACGCCGTGAGGCTTTATACTATAACTCTGTGAGGCTTCGTAGTATTACTCCATGATCTTTTTCCTTGAGTTACTATCTGAACATTGAAGGCCACAGGTGTGTCTTCTGGCTCAGCTCTTTCTCAGCGGTTCAGTTGAAGGTTCAGATCCTAGTCAACGCTGCCGGGAACTGAACCCGATCATCTCTGAGAGTCTCAGAATCTGACGAATCCACGAGCGAGTCGGACCAGGAGCTGAAACACAATCTGGTGTTTGTGTCGCGTCACGCGAACCCCGGAGACGTGAAGTCCTGGATGAAGAGTTTTTCAAGTGAATCCTCTTAGTGTCTCACGGAGTCATAACAAGGATTAACACAATAATAATCTCTGGCTCTTAAACGCACCGTTTCCTGTAATCACCGCCGAGTGAATCACCTCAACATCGCATCCTGCTCGCGCGGCGCCACAGAAGTCGGTGATAATCAAATTATAAAGTCATATGTGATAATCCCGGACCGGGCCCGGCGGAGTCGAGGCGGATTAAAGCGGGTTTTCCTCCGAGGCCGACTCGATAATACGACAGCGCCGCGGGCGGCTCAGTGTTTACTGCCTCTCGTCTCCGGGAAGATTTGGAGGAGAGAACAGACGAGCTCTGATGTTTGCTCTCTCGTCGGCTCGTCCACCGCGGGTTCACTCGCTTCCTCGCCTGCAACACTTAGAGACTCTAGTTCAGCACTGAACAAAACTGACCAGAAACTGTTTCCTTCAACTGAGAAAAATTTAGGAAAATGTTGTTTGTGTCGTTTAGTTTTATTGTAACAGTTTGTGTTCATGTCTAAACAAGAAGGATGTGTCTCGCCTGCAGTTCATACTAAACTCTGCAGCGAGAATTCTGAGCTGCTCTAGTAGAAGAACTCACATTTCTCCTTCAAACTCTTCACTGGCTGCCAGTTTCTTTCAGGATCTGTTGCTCCTAAGCTTTGGAACCATCTCTGTGTTTGATGATCTACTGACTCCTTCAAGAAACATCTGTGTTTGATGATCTACTGACTCCTTCAAGAAACATCTCTGTGTTTGATGATCTACTGACTCCTTCAAGAAACATCTGTGTGTTTGATGATCTACTGACTCCTTCAAGAAACATCTGTGTTTGATGATCTACTGACTCCTTCAAGAAACATCTGTGTTTGATGATCTACTGACTCCTTCAAGAAACATCTGTGTTTGATGATCTACTGACTCCTTCAAGAAACATGTGTGTTTGATGATCTACTGACTCCTTCAAGAAACATGTGTGTTTGATGATCTACTGACTCCTTCAAGAAACATCTGTGTTTGATGATCTACTGACTCCTTCAAGAAACATCTGTGTTTGATGATCTACTGACTCCTTCAAGAAACATGTGTGTTTGATGATCTACTGACTCCTTCAAGAAACATCTGTGTTTGATGATCTACTGACTCCTTCAAGAAACATGTGTGTTTGATGATCTACTGACTCCTTCAAGAAACATCTGTGTTTGATGATCTACTGACTCCTTCAAGAAACATCTGTGTTTGATGATCTACTGACTCCTTCAAGAAACATCTGTGTTTGATGATCTACTGACTCCTTCAAGAAACATCTGTGTTTGATGATCTACTGACTCCTTCAAGAAACATCTGTGTTTGATGATCTACTGACTCCTTCAAGAAACATGTGTGTTTGATGAACTACTGACTCCTTCAAGAAACATCTGTGTTTGATGATCTACTGACTCCTTCAAGAAACATCTGTGTTTGATGATCTACTGACTCCTTCAAGAAACATCTGTGTTTGATGATCTACTGACTCCTTCAAGAAACATCTGTGTTTGATGATCTACTGACTCCTTCAAGAAACATCTGTGTTTGATGATCTACTGACTCCTTCAAGAAACATCTGTGTTTGATGATCTACTGACTCCTTCAAGAAACATTTGTGTTTGATGATCTACTGACTCCTTCAAGAAACATCTGTGTTTGATGATCTACTGACTCCTTCAAGAAACATCTGTGTTTGATGATCTACTGACTCCTTCAAGAAACATCTGTGTTTGATGATCTACTGACTCCTTCAAGAAACATCTGTGTTTGATGATCTACTGACTCCTTCAAGAAACATCTGTGTTTGATGATCTACTGACTCCTTCAAGAAACATCTGTGTTTGATGATCTACTGACTCCTTCAAGAAACATGTGTGTTTGATGATCTACTGACTCCTTCAAGAAACATCTGTGTTTGATGATCTACTGACTCCTTCAAGAAACATCTGTGTTTGATGATCTACTGACTCCTTCAAGAAACATGTGTGTTTGATGATCTACTGACTCCTTCAAGAAACATGTGTGTTTGATGATCTACTGACTCCTTCAAGAAACATCTGTGTTTGATGATCTACTGACTCCTTCAAGAAACATGTGTGTTTGATGAACTACTGACTCCTTCAAGAAACATCTGTGTTTGATGATCTACTGACTCCTTCAAGAAACATCTGTGTTTGATGATCTACTGACTCCTTCAAGAAACATCTGTGTTTGATGATCTACTGACTCCTTCAAGAAACATCTGTGTTTGATGATCTACTGACTCCTTCAAGAAACATCTGTGTTTGATGATCTACTGACTCCTTCAAGAAACATCTGTGTTTGATGATCTACTGACTCCTTCAAGAAACATCTGTGTTTGATGATCTACTGACTCCTTCAAGAAACATCTGTGTTTGATGATCTACTGACTCCTTCAAGAAACATCTGTGTTTGATGATCTACTGACTCCTTCAAGAAACATCTGTGTTTGATGATCTACTGACTCCTTCAAGAAACATCTGTGTTTGATGATCTACTGACTCCTTCAAGAAACATGTGTGTTTGATGATCTACTGACTCCTTCAAGAAACATCTGTGTTTGATGATCTACTGACTCCTTCAAGAAACATCTGTGTTTGATGATCTACTGACTCCTTCAAGAAACATCTGTGTTTGATGATCTACTGACTCCTTCAAGAAACATGTGTGTTTGATGATCTACTGACTCCTTCAAGAAACATGTGTGTTTGATGATCTACTGACTCCTTCAAGAAACATCTGTGTTTGATGATCTACTGACTCCTTCAAGAAACATGTGTGTTTGATGAACTACTGACTCCTTCAAGAAACATCTGTGTTTGATGATCTACTGACTCCTTCAAGAAACATCTGTGTTTGATGATCTACTGACTCCTTCAAGAAACATCTGTGTTTGATGATCTACTGACTCCTTCAAGAAACATCTGTGTTTGATGATCTACTGACTCCTTCAAGAAACATCTGTGTTTGATGATCTACTGACTCCTTCAAGAAACATCTGTGTTTGATGATCTACTGACTCCTTCAAGAAACATCTGTGTTTGATGATCTACTGACTCCTTCAAGAAACATCTGTGTTTGATGATCTACTGACTCCTTCAAGAAACATCTGTGTTTGATGATCTACTGACTCCTTCAAGAAACATCTGTGTTTGATGATCTACTGACTCATTCAAGAAACATCTGAGAGAAAAAAGAAAAATAACGTTTCTATTGTTTTTAATTGATTTATTTTAAATGATTTCTTCCTCACCTCCTCTGACTCTCAATCGATGGATCATCGTTCCTGTCCGACCTCCTGACGGTTCTACTGATCACTGGTAGAACTAGTGAGTCTCTAGACTCACTCATCAGCAACACAACGAACGCTCGACACACAACAACGTGTCGTCTGACGGCACGAAGATGTTCTCCAGACTCTCACGCTCCGGACTGACGAGCGTCCAGCCTGGAGAAAGTGAAAGTGTGATGCGAAGTGACAGCGATGTCAGCGAGAGTAACAGCCGCAGATTACCGTTAACAGCCCGAGCTTAAAATAATTGTCCTACTTATTGCCGGAGCTCCTGGAATTCTCCGGTTGCTTCCCCGGGACCAGACGCCGGCAACACACGGAACACGACTCCACGTTCGGAACCCCAATCCCACAAGAAATAAAACAAACATTTTCCCAACATTTCAAATGTGTCTCTCACTGAAGAGTCGTCCGGCAGAGACTCGAGGGCGTGTTTGGATTCTGAGGTTCAGATCTGGTCCAGACTCGTCAGGGTCAGTGGACCACCAGCCGTGTGAGTCCGGGGGTCACTCGGATCAGAACCTCTCGCCGTCGACGATACATTTACAAAATCATGACGACTCGAGCCGAGTCTTTTTAAACCTTTTCTCAAATCAGATTATGACAAAAATCTTCTGCTGCTGAACAACGAGCTTCACCGTGAATTATTGAACGAATACAAGGTGCCGAGAATATGTAGTCGTGGTCTCCTGTGTTTCCAGATCCGTACTCTGAAGTCACGACGAGATGTTCGCCGTCAGAAACCATCTCGACGACCGACGTGTCACGTGATCGTCGGGTATGAAATCATGACATTTTTATCTCCCGTGACGAGGTGAGAGGAGGAGCGATGATGTCACTTCCTGCTGAGCCTGAGGCTGAACTGGATCCAGTGAGATGGAGAAGCTTTCTGTCACTGGGGCTGAAACCAAGTCAAGTTCAACCGATCAAATCCTAGAATGAAACGATTCTGGGTTTAAAAACATCATTCTTTAAAAAAAAATTGCTTCTTGACTTAATTGATCTTATCGTGGTTCGTCTTCTCTGCTCGCACAGATTTGTGTTTATTTTTGGATACAGTACTGCATATGCAAATATATCCAGAGGTTGCGAGTCTGTCGGAAAATTTTACAACTTATTTGACATCGACACACTGCTCTCGTCTCGCTCAACAACAACAACAACAACAACAACAACAACAACAACAACAACATAAACTCTCACTCTTTACCCAGAAAAAACCAAATCACACTTTCTCTGACTCACTAACTCACTCTCTAACCCTTCACCAAATAATGGATAAAAGTTGTAGTTTACACACCTGTGTCTCCAGTGAAGGCCTCGTGTGTAGAACATTACGAGCACCTTTATAGGACCTTATAACACATTTATATAACTTCATATCAGATGTTATGAATGTTTAAAATCATGTTGGTCGATTTATCACAAGGTCTGTCAAATGATTCTTTGCGATTTTTAGTCAAGCGACACCAGTGGACTACAGTGGTCGTGTTGAGCTGACGGGAGACTACATTTCCCATGAGCACTTGCTAAACGTGGCAAAAGTTTCCATGTCCCAGTTTGTAGCAGTTGATGAATGTTGTGTTTCCAGACTTTTATTGATGAATGAAGGATGAAACTGATGAGGTCATGAATCATTGTAATGAAATATGATATGACGGCTTTGAAAACAACATAACTTTAACTTTGTTTTTGTTTTTAAATAACATAACTTTAACTTTGTTTTTGTTTTTAAATAACATAACTTTAACTTTGTTTTTGTTTTTAAATAACATAACTTTAACTTTGTTTTTGTTTGTAAATAACATAACTTTAACTTTGTTTTTGTTTGTAAATAACATAACTTTAACTTTGTTTTTGTTTGAAAATAACATAACTTTAACTTTGTTTTTGTTTGTAAATAACATAACTTTAACTTTGTTTTTGTTTGTAAATAACATAACTTTAACTTTGTTTTTGTTTGTAAATAACATAACTTTAACTTTGTTTTTGTTAGAAAATAACATAACTTTAACTTTGTTTTTGTTTGTAAATAACATAACTTTAACTTTGTTTTTGTTTGAAAATAACATAACTTTAACTTTGTTTTTGTTTGTAAATAACATAACTTTAACTTTGTTTTTGTTTGTAAATAACATAACTTTAACTTTGTTTTTGTTTGAAAATAACATAACTTTAACTTTGTTTTTGTTTGTAAATAACATAACTTTAACTTTGTTTTTGTTTGTAAATAACATAACTTTAACTTTGTTTTTGTTTGTAAATAACATAACTTTAACTTTGTTTTTGTTTGAAAATAACATAACTTTAACTTTGTTTTTGTTTGTAAATAACATAACTTTAACTTTGTTTTTGTTTGTAAATAACATAACTTTAACTTTGTTTTTGTTTGTAAATAACATAACTTTAACTTTGTTTTTGTTTGTAAATAACATAACTTTAACTTTGTTTTTGTTTGTAAATAACATAACTTTAACTTTGTTTTTGTTTGTAAATAACATAACTTTAACTTTGTTTTTGTTAGAAAATAACATAACTTTGTTTTAGTTTGAAAATAACATAACTTTGTTTTTGTTGGAAAATAATTTAACTTTAACTTTGTTTGTCAAACATGATTATAAACTGTTGTGACTTTTTCTGCAAAGCCTTATAAATGATTCATAAAGTCTTGTTTTAAAACACATTATACAGAAGCATTTTTAGACTCAAAACAAGTCTGGAGTCGAGTTTGAACAGAAAGTGAATTTTTATAGTTTTTTTAATCTTCAACAACAAACGAGTCTCCGTCCAAACGTCAACTTTATACCAACGACGACTGAAAATAGACTTTAACACAAAAGAAGAAGCGTCTTGTTGACCATCATGGTTAAATAAACATGTATTATTTATATAATAATATGTATTAATGCTTCTTTCTGACTGAGAGTAAAACTAAAATTTGTTGGAAATTTAAATCCTTTTGTTTTTCCCAGAACCCTGATCCGTAAAATGCCATCAGTTTGAAAAAACCTTCTTAACTCCAAGAGTATTTAATTTTCAAAAGAATTTGAATGAAAAAAGTGAAGATTGATCTTTTCTCGTCGACCATGATTGACAGCGACAGCGTCAACAAAAATAACTTTTGATTCGAGTCGATATCTTGATGTTCATCTCCATCGTTGTGCGTTCGTTTATTTTCCGTCTTTGTTTCCCTCGGCGGAGAATCGCGGTCCAACTATTGAGAGATTATTTTCAGAGTTTGCAAACATCACAATCCTCTTATGTGCTTTCAGAAACTTTTTAATTATGACCAGCAGAGAAGGAAGGTGAGTTATTATGTTTTCTTTCTTTGGTTCAACTTTCAGCCGCAGCTTCTGTTTTTCACTTTCAAGTCGCGCGATAATGGAGTCTTGTAATGGAAGGTGTGGATTATGCCCAAATGGCACTCAAAGTGAATAGCGAGGGTTAAGTGTGTGTGTGTGTGTGTGTGTGTGTGTGTGTGTGTGTGTGTGTGAACCTCAATGTCAAGCCTTCTCCTCTTTTTTTCGGCGGCAGATTAAGAGCGAAATGCTTTCATTCTCAAATGTTTGAACAGCTCCGTCGAGGCGCAGTCGTGCGAGAGAAGAGACGCGATGAAGACGTCGACACCGAGATCACATCAGCGCTCGTGTAAACACAGCAGCATTTAAAGAACACACAAAGACGCGGGCGGCTATGTAGACACGCGCTTAGTATTCATGTATTCAGATGAAAACGACCTTCGAAACAATAAAATGAAGACGCATTACAAAGCAAACTCACTAGCATTAGCATATCTTAAAAACTAGTCGTTTAAAGAAGCTTGAACTAGTTTCCTGGACTCGTACGGCCACAGTGACGTCATCAGGGAGAGACTCAGAGCAGCACTTTTGAGAGGACACTTCACTGTGTCTCTTGTGAGGACAACTTGTGAGGATTGTGTCTCTCAAACCAGCGTTTTCAGGAACAAAAAAATGGTTGTTTGATTGAATTCCATTGACCTTCATGAGTTCAGAGTGGAACTAAAAAACTAGTGATGTTTTGATGAAGCTTCATGAAACAGTGTCATTATCTTCAGAGTTCACTAGATGGTAGTGATGTGTCGATGAAGCTTCATGAAACAGTGTCATTATCTTCAGAGTCCACTAGATGGTTATTATGTGTTGATGAAGCTTCATGAAACAGTGTCATTATCTTCAGAGTCCACTAGATGGTAGTGATGTGTTGATGAAGCTTCAAGAAACAGTGTCATTATCTTCAGAGTTCACTAGATGGTAGTGATGTGTTGATGAAGCTTCATGAAACAGTGTCATTATCTTCAGAGTCCACTAGATGGTAGTGATGTGTCGATGAAGCTTCATGAAACAGTGTCATTATCTTCAGAGTCCACTAGATGGTAGTGATGTGTTGATGAAGCTTCATGAAACAGTGTCATTATCTTCAGAGTCCACTAGATGGTAGTGATGTGTCGATGAAGCTTCATGAAACAGTGTCATTATCTTCAGAGTCCACTTGATGGCGTCTCTGCACTATTTGTTTTGAACAAGTTTTATAATGAAACATCATTTTTAAAGTGATGTCGCCACCTACTGACCTCTGAACAACATGACACTGTTTCATGAAGCTTCACCAGCCGACACTACGGACAAATGAACATTTTGTTGTCTATTCATTTCTATTATTCAAGATTTCATTTTGAAAGTATTTCTATTTCTCGACTTTCCATGTGTTGTTTTGTCAGTCCCTCGACATAATGCAAAGTTTAACATGAAGCATTTTGAGAAAAGTGTTTTTAAATCTCACTCGTACATCTATATTTCTAAAGGTTACTCTTGTCAGCCTTCGTTGCTACAGGGATCTTCAAAATGACACAGACAGCTGTGTGTCTGGACGAAGATGGTTTTTACTTTGGCTCTTCGGAAACAATCGATTCTACTAAACTAAACTACTCTCTTGTTTTTAAAGAATTGACTTCTTTTAAACTACAGTCTGCAGCTGAAATATAAGTCAAGTTACAGCCTTTTAAAAAGTCCATCCTTTTTGTCGTGTTTTTGCTCTAAAGTAAGTTGTTATGAAATGTTGCCGTCCTTGTTCAGCAACTAAAGTACTTAATATGAAAAATTCAAAACAACTGATGTGGAAAGTCTGGGAGCGAACGTTTACTCTTGTAAATATATGAACTACCGTATTTACTGGACTATAAGTGGCAGTTTTGTCATAGTTTGTCCGCGAGTGAGATTATACTCTGGAGCGACTTATGTGTGAAATTATTAATATTATTAGCAGTATATCATTTCACATGTTATTGTCACACTAAACCACCAGAGGGCGCTCTAGGCCTGTGTTGATCATTTCCACGTAGAAGAGGAAGCATCTTCTACCTCCGGAGTTAGTTAGTTGTTTAAAAGTGACACGAGGATGAAGAGTTATTTGGAGTTACACGGATGGTTTGGTAAACTAGTTAGTTATTGATGCTATAGTTCTCTGAATAACTCTTCATATGTTATGTTAACATACCAGGTTCTCACTTCATGTAACGTAACGTTATTCTGTTGTTGCCTCTAGTTTTATTTTAACTTTCAAGATCACATGTCTGTTCTTGGATTTTATCAAATCAATTTCCCCCAAAAACACGACTTATACTCCAGTGCGACTTATATATGTTTTTACTTCTTTATTATGTATTTTATGTCTGGAGCGACTCGTGCTCCGGAGACACTTATAGTCCGGAGAATACGGTAGTTTAAAGTTAGAATTCTTCAGATTCACTATTGCATCTTAGAGTTTTAAGAGTTCTAACCTATATATATATATATATATATATATAGTTATATATATATTTTTTGATTGATGTTACAGAGAGTATCAAACGTTAATATTTCACGAAGATAATTCTTCCTAGAGAAGACAACAGCCCGTAGATGTGGAACATGTTTGATTAAAACATCTTCAGCTATAAGATTCAAACCAAGGCCTCGTGGTCGAGAAGGTTTGAGTCGAACGAACAGCAGCAAGTTCTGACGCCGCCTTCAGCTTCTTCTTCTTCTGCGTACAATGAGACAAGAAGAGAATCTTAATGCGAGGCGTCCAAAGGGGCTGAATTCATCAGAAGTGTGTGCAGATCCTTTATCCTCCTGCCAGTGATCAATACCGGAGCGAGGAGCGAGAGAAGCTGCCGCCGGGTCGTTTCTACGAGGCGGCGAGTCGACTGGTATCTCCAGTGTTGGTCTGAGGATTCTCTTTGAAGCACGAACAGATACTGCTGTTGTTCTGACGCCGGGCTCGGGCAGGAACGCCGAGATCAGAGGCGGAACATGCCATGAAAGACGAGGCGTTGCTGCAGGAGAAGGTTTTCAAAGATGAGTTTGAGTCGAGTTCCTGAAGTTCTGAGACTTTGAACCTGGAAAAATGTACTTTTGTTGTAATAAATGATCCAAACAAGATGGGAAGACGTTCGGACATGTAGACGACCGTGTTAGAGAAACAATAGGTTGAGTTACTACAAAATACTACACATATATACTTGTTACTACACTATCACAACACCAGAGTCAAGTACTGGACAATACTACACATATATACTTGTTACTACACTATCACAACACCAGAGTCAAGTACTGGATAATACTACACATATATACTTGTTACTACACTATCACAACACCAGAGTCAAGTACTGGACAATACTACACATATATACTTGTTACTACACTATCACAACACCAGAGTCAAGTACTGGACAATACTACACATATATACTTGTTACTACACTATCACAACACTAGAGTCAAGTACTGGACAATACTACACATATATACTTGTTACTACACTATCACAACACTAGAGTCAAGTACTGGACAATACTACACATATATACTTGTTACTACACTATCACAACACCAGAGTCAAGTACTGGACAATACTACACATATATACTTGTTACTACACTATCACAACACTAGAGTCAAGTACTGGACAATACTACACATATATACTTGTTACTACACTATCACAACACCAGAGTCAAGTACTGGACAATACTACACATATATACTTGTTACTACACTATCACAACACCAGAGTCAAGTACTGGATAATACTACACATATATACTTGTTACTACACTATCACAACACCAGAGTCAAGTACTGGACAATACTACACATATATACTTGTTACTACACTATCACAACACCAGAGTCAAGTACTGGACAATACTACACATATATACTTGTTACTACACTATCACAACACTAGAGTCAAGTACTGGACAATACTACACATATATACTTGTTACTACACTATCACAACACTAGAGTCAAGTACTGGACAATACTACACATATATACTTGTTACTACACTATCACAACACCAGAGTCAAGTACTGGACAATACTACACATATATACTTGTTACTACACTATCACAACACTAGAGTCAAGTACTGGACAATACTACACATATTTACTTGTTACTACACTATCACAACACCAGAGTCAAGTACTGGACAATACTACACATATATACTTGTTACTACACTATCACAACACCAGAGTCAAGTACTGGACAATACTACACATATATACTTGTTACTACACTATCACAACACCAGAGTCAAGTACTGGACAATACTACACATATATACTTGTTACTACACTATAACAACACCAGAGTCAAGTACTGGATAATACTACACATATATACTTGTTACTACACTATCACAACACCAGAGTCAAGTACTGGACAATACTACACATATATACTTGTTACTACACTGTCACAACACCAGAGTCAAGTAATAGACAATACTACACATATATTATTGTTACTACACTATCACAACAACAGAGTCAAGTACTGGACAATACTACACATATATACTTGTTACTACACTATCACAACACCAGAGTCAAGTACTGGACAATACTACACATATATACTTGTTACTACACTATCACAACACTAGAGTCAAGTACTGGAGAATACTACACATATATACTTGTTACTACACTATCACAACACCAGAGTCAAGTACTGGACAATACTACACATATATACTTGTTACGACACTATCACAACACCAGAGTCAAGTACTAGACAATACTACACATATATACTTGTTACTACACTATCACAACACTAGAGTCAAGTACTGGAGAATACTACACATATATACTTGTTACTACACTATCACAACACCAGAGTCAAGTACTGGACAATACTACACATATATACTTGTTACTACACTATCACAACACCAGAGTCAAGTACTGGACAGTACTACACATATATACTTGTTACTACACTATCACAACAGCAGAGTCAAGTACTGGACAATACTACACATATATACTTGTTACTACACTATCACAACACCAGAGTCAAGTACTGGACAATACTACACATATATATTTGTTACTACACTATCACAACAGCAGAGTCAAGTACTGGACAATACTACACATATATACTTGTTACTACACTATCACAACAGCAGAGTCAAGTACTGGACAATACTACACATATATACTTGTTACTACACTATCACAACACCAGAGTCAAGTACTGGACAATACTACACATATATACTTGTTACTACACTATCACAACAGCAGAGTCAAGTACTGGACAATACTACACATATATACTTCTTACTACACTATCACAACACCAGAGTCAAGTACTAGACAATACTACACATATACACTTCTTACTACACTATCACAACACCAGAGTCAAGTACTGGACAATACTACACATATATACTTGTTACTACACTATCACAACACCAGAGTCAAGTACTGGACAATACTACACATATATACTTCTTACTACACTATCACAGCACCAGAGTCAAGCACTGGACAATACTACACATATATACTTGTTACTACACTATCACAACACCAGAGTCAAGTACTGGACAGTACTACACATATATACTTGTTACTACACTATCACAACAGCAGAGTCAAGTACTGGACAATACTACACATATATACTTGTTACTACACTATCACAACACCAGAGTCAAGTACTTGACAATACTACACATATATACTTGTTACTACACTATCACAACACCAGAGTCAAGTACTGGACAATACTACACATATATACTTGTTACTACACTATCACAACACCAGAGTCAAGTACTGGACAATACTACACATATATACTTGTTACTACACTATCACAACACCAGAGTCAAGTACTTGACAATACTACACATATATACTTGTTACTACACTATCACAACACCAGAGTCAAGTACTGGACAATACTACACACATATACTTGTTACTACACTATCACAACACCAGAGTCAAGTACTGGACAATACTACACATATATACTTGTTACTACACTATCACAACACCAGAGTCAAGTACTGGACAATACTACACATATATACTTGTTACTACACTATCACAACAGCAGAGTCAAGTACTGGACAATACTACACATATATACTTGTTACTACACTATCACAACACCAGAGTCAAGTACTGGACAATACTACACATATATACTTGTTACTACACTATCACAACAGCAGAGTCAAGTACTGGACAATACTACACATATATACTTCTTACTACACTATCACAACACCAGAGTCAAGTACTAGACAATACTACACATATACACTTCTTACTACACTATCACAACACCAGAGTCAAGTACTGGACAATACTACACATATATACTTGTTACTACACTATCACAACACCAGAGTCAAGTACTGGACAATACTACACATATATACTTCTTACTACACTATCACAGCACCAGAGTCAAGTACTGGACAATACTACACATATATACTTGTTACTACACTATCACAACACCAGAGTCAAGTACTGGACAGTACTACACATATATACTTGTTACTACACTATCACAACAGCAGAGTCAAGTACTGGACAATACTACACATATATACTTGTTACTACACTATCACAACACCAGAGTCAAGTACTTGACAATACTACACATATATACTTGTTACTACACTATCACAACACCAGAGTCAAGTACTGGACAATACTACACATATATACTTGTTACTACACTATCACAACACCAGAGTCAAGTACTGGACAATACTACACATATATACTTGTTACTACACTATCACAACACCAGAGTCAAGTACTGGACAATACTACACATATATACTTGTTACTACACTATCTCAACACCAGAGTCAAGTACTGGACAATACTACACATATATACTTGTTACTACACTATCACAACACCAGAGTCAAGTACTGGACAATACTACACATATATACTTGTTACTACACTATCACAACACCAGAGTCAAGTACTGGACAATACTACACATATATACTTGTTACTACACTATCTCAACACCAGAGTCAAGTACTGGACAATACTACACATATATACTTGTTACTACACTATCACTATATACAACAGGGCAGTGCGTTCAGGGTCGGCATGTACAATCCATCACAAACTGTATTGATTGATACAATTGAGGCGCCTGTTGCTGTATCACTGAATGTCAATATAATGTTCACAGATACGTTTATTTGATTTTTCACAGTCTGATGTTTTTAACCATTAAAGTTTAATGTTAGTCTTATTTAGTTTCTCTGATCAGAAATACAACGGCAGTGAAAAGACAAAGTTTGAGGCACAAAGTAATGAGTCTCATCAAACTACGTCACGTCATTGAGGCCGAGAAACTTTTGAAACTAAAGATAATAAGGTTTTACAACAAAGTAACGGAGGTTTGTGTGGAGAAGGACAGACGTCTGGACTTTATCTACAGATAAAACTTAAATCTGGAGAGTTCTCGCTAAACTTTAGGGTAAATTCCCCAAATGACATTTAAAAGGAGGAATTAAACGCTCTTTCAAATGAAGCGCCTTCTTTAATCAGCTGCGTCTTCCTTGTGATCCTTTATTATCACGATCACACTCGACTGTTTGAATCCACGTTTGCTAATCTTTATTATTTATTAGTTCATTCGTCTCTTTCTGTATCGATTGATTGTTTAAAATGAATTTAGATTTTCAGCCAATAGAAAGTCAAAGATGATTTAATGTGGTTAAAGGGCATATAATGTGAAAACTCTCGTGACTTATTCACATGTTTTAAATGTTAAAGTCTTCAACATGCAGTTCATTCATCAGGACGTTGATCCGTTTTGAAGTTTTTACTTAATAAAGTTCTCGTCTGAAATCATACGAGATCACGGTTTAAATGAAACAAGGTGACATCACTCTGGCGCAGGTGTCTCTAGAAGATCTACATCAGTGAAGAACATGTTAATAAATATATATTTATGTAAACATGGTGACATCACTCTGGCGCAGGTGTCTCTAGAAGATCTACATCAGTGAAGAACATGTTAATAAATATATATTTATGTAAACATGGTGACATCACTCTGGCGCAGGTGTCTCTAGAAGATCTACATCAGTGAAGAACATGTTAATAAATATATATTTATGTAAACATGGTGACATCACTCTGGCGCAGGTGTCTCTAGAAGATCTACATCAGTGAAGAACATGTTAATAAATATATATTTATGTAAACATGGTGACATCACTCTGGCGCAGGAGTCTCTAGAAGATCTACATCAGTGAAGAACATGTTAATAAACTAAATATATATTTATGTAAACATGGTGACATCACTCTGGCGCAGGTGTCTCTAGAAGATCTACATCAGTGAAGAACATGTTAATAAACTAAATATATATTTATGTAAACATGGTGACATCACTCTGGTGCAGGAGTCTCTAGAAGATCTACATCAGTGAAGAACATGTTAATAAACTAAATAAATATTTATGTAAACATGGTGACATCACTCTGGTGCAGGTGTCTCTAGAAGATCTACATCAGTGAAGAACATGTTAATAAACTAAATATATATTTATGTAAACATGGTGACATCACTCTGGCGCAGGTGTCTCTAGAAGATCTACATCAGTGAAGAACATGTTAATAAACTAAATATATATTTATGTAAACATGGTGACATCACTCTGGTGCAGGTGTCTCTAGAAGATCTACATCAGTGAAGAACATGTTAATAAACTAAATATATATTTATGTAAACATGGTGACATCACTCTGGCGCAGGAGTCTCTAGAAGATCTACATCAGTGAAGAACATGTTAATAAACTAAATATATATTTATGTAAACATGGTGACATCACTCTGGCGCAGGTGTCTCTAGAAGATCTACATCAGTGAAGAACATGTTAATAAACTAAATATATATTTATGTAAACATGGTGACATCACTCTGGCGCAGGAGTCTCTAGAAGATCTACATCAGTGAAGAACATGTTAATAAACTAATATATATTTATGTAAACATGGTGACATCACTCTGGCGCAGGTGTCTCTAGAAGATCTACATCAGTGAAGAACATGTTAATAAATAAATATATATTTATGTAAACATGGTGACATCACTCTGGCGCAGGAGTCTCTAGAAGATCTACATCAGTGAAGAACATGTTAATAAATAAATATATATTTATGTAAACATGATGACATCACTCTGGCGCAGGTGTCTCTAGAAGATCTACATCAGTGAAGAACATGTTAATAAATAAATATATATTTATGTAAAC
>NC_141821.1:2723386-2770886 GCF_982586985.1 Callionymus lyra | reverse complement strand
CACTAGATGGTAGAGATGTGTTGATGAAGCTTCATGAAACAGTGTCATTATCTTCAGAGTCCACCAGATGGTAGTGATGTGTCGATGAAGCTTCATGAAACATTATCTTCAGAGTCCACTAGATGGTAGTGATGTGTTGATGAAGCTTCATGAAACAGTGTCATTATCTTCAGAGTCCACTAGATGGTAGTGATGTGTTGATGAAGCTTCATGAAACAGTGTCATTATCTTCAGAGTCCACTAGATGGTAGTGATGTGTTGATGAAGCTTCATGAAACAGTGTCATTATCTTCAGAGTCCACTAGATGGTAGTGATGTGTTGATGAAGCTTCATGAAACAGTGTCATTATCTTCAGAGTCCTCTAAATGGTAGTGATGTGTTGATGAAGCTTCATGAAACAGTGTCATTAACTTCAGAGTCCACTAGATGGTAGTGATGTGTTGATGAAGCTTCATGAAACAGTGTCATTATCTTCAGAGTCCACTAGATGGTAGTGATGTGTTGATGAAGCTTCATGAAACAGTGTCATTATCTTCAGAGTCCACTAGATGGTAGTGATGTGTTGATGAAGCTTCATGAAACAGTGTCATTATCTTCAGAGTCCACTAGATGGTAGTGATGGGTTGATGAAGCTTCATGAAACAGTGTCATTATCTTCAGAGTCCTCTAAATGGTAGTGATGTGTTGATGAAGCTTCATGAAACAGTGTCATTAACTTCAGAGTCCAGTAGATGGTAGTGATGTGTTGATGAAGCTTCATGAAACAGTGTCATTAACTTCAGAGTCCACTAGATGGTAGTGATGTGTTGATGAAGCTTCATGAAACAGTGTCATTATCTTTAGAGTCCACTAGATGGTAGTGATGTGTTGATGAAGCTTCATGAAACAGTGTCATTATCTTCAGAGTCCACTAGATGGTAGTGATGTGTTGATGAAGCTTCATGAAACAGTGTCATTAACTTCAGAGTCCACTAGATTGTGTCTCTGCACTAGTGTTTTAATGAAACATCATTTTTAAGGTGATGGCGCCACCTACTGACCTCTAGACAACACGACACTGTTTCATGAAGCTTCACCAACACCTCACTAGTTATAGGATGTAGAAGAACTGTTGGATCAGTGTCTTTGTCGCAGACCATCAAGTGCGAGACACAAACACAATGATTTTCATAAACCCAGGAGCTCATGAATGATTCACCGACGAAGCCGAACAATTATCATCAAACACAACAACACTTGCGTCTCCTCGTCTGCTGGACCTCAGTGAAAAGGTCAAGATCACCTCCCACGTTGCCTCGTCTCCGCTGACCTTTGAGAAGTTTCAGGTTTGTTCACTCTCAGGTCAGGAGCAGCAGAACGAAGACACACCGAGAGAAGAGGCGACGACGGAGTTCAACGACCGCCAGAGTCACCCGAGCTTTCTTGGACGTGTTCATGTGTGCGATGAAGGTCTGGAGTCACACAAGGTTTTTACACTTTATTTACCTTTTTAACGAAATAGAAAAACATCTGAAGCAGAAAACAGTAAATTGTTTCTACACGTATCACTCATTATAAGGGAAATCAACAAAAAACGAATTTACAGTAACATTTAAGAAAAAATAATATATTATCATTGTCTGATGCATATTATTGAAATAATAAAGACATAATGTGCAGAAAAGTTTTATATAAAGGCACTATATTTTAAGTTACTACTCAGAATATAGGAGGAAAACACTAGAAAAAATGATTGAAATAACCCATAAAAAATTACTTTATTGCAGAATTACATAGTATTTTGACTTTTCTGTACATGTTTCTCGTAGTAGTTTGAGTTAAATGGTAGATGGTAGTGCTGGTCTGATGTCCATGAAACTGTCATTATCTTCAGAGTTCCTCGTCTCCTCACATCATCTCACTCACGGATTGTTACTTTCACTCTATGAGGAGAACATGTTCAAGTTCCTGATGTTGTCGACGTAAATCCACTATAAACTCGAGAAGTTATTTTGTCTTGATGTCTAAAGTTCTTCGTCTCCGACAAACATCATCATCATCATCGCGTCGTTCTTCCTTCATCTGAAGCTCCTTCTGAGACGTCACTCACGGACCTGTGAGACTCTTTCATGATCGCAGAGGATTTGTTTGTTTTCGTCTTCATTCAACAACGAAGCGTCGGATCAAACACACGGTTCTAAGGTAAGGTAAGGTAAGGTAAAACTTCATTGTTTTTTTTCCAATAGCCAGCAATTTTTCATAAACAATAAAAAAGAATACATAAAAAATAAAATAATAAGAAGAACACAAAGAGGAAGAACAAGATGACACAATCTAAGTCTAAAGATAAAGATAAAGAACATAGGTCAAAGAAAAACAACAAAGACAAAGGATACAAAGACTAACATAGAACATCCAGATACTCTCACTCCACTCCTGCCCCTGAACTCAGAATTGTACAACTTAATAGCCCGAGGAATGAATGAGTCCCTGAGTCTATTAGTGTTGCACCTGGTAGGAGCATTCGTGCTTCATCTGCTTCTCTGCTCACTGATGACAGTGTTCAGAGGATGATGTCATCATCATGATGGACAGTAGTTTGTTCAATGATCTCCTCTCAGCAACTGTCACCAGTGAGTCCAGCTTCATTCCAACCACAGAGCCAGCCCTCCTGATCAACGTGTCCAACCTGTTGACCTGTTGACCTCCTCTTGGACACATTTCCACCCCAACACACCACAGCATAGAACATGACACTGGCCACCACAGACTGGTAGAACATGCAGAGGAGCTTCTTGCAGATGTTCAATGATCCTCCTCAGAAAGTACAGTCTACTCTGAACCTTCTTATATACATGGTCTGTGTTGCAGGACCAGTTTACTGTCCAGACACACACCGAGGTACTTATAGTTGTCAACTATCTCCACCTGGTCGCCTCTGATGGACACTAGTTCTGGATCCAGATCTGAGCCTCAGAGCCGACTCTTAAACTTCTACAATTAGCATAAATGACATCATGAAAGAGACACAGGACACAGGAAACGATGGAGTCTAATGAAACATCATTTTTAAAGTGATGGCGACACCTACTGACCTCTGAACAACATGACACTGTTTCATGAAGCTTCACCAACACGTCACTTCCATCTAGTGGACTCTGAAGATAATGACACTGTTTTATGAAGCTTCACCAACACGTCACTTCCATCTAGTGGACTCTGAAGATAATGACACTGTTTCATGAAGCTTCACCAACACGTCACTTCCATCTAGTGGACTCTGAAGATAATGACACTGTTTCATGAAGCTTCATCAACACATCACTACCATCTAGTGGACTCTGAAGATAATGACACTGTTTCATGAAGCTTCATCAACACATCACTACCATCTAGTAGACTCTGAAGATAATGACACTGTTTCATGAAGCTTCACCAACACGTCACTTCCATCTAGTGGACTCTGAAGATAATGACACTGTTTCATGAAGCTTCATCAACACATCACTACCATCTAGTGGACTCTGAAGATAATGACACTGTTTCATGAAGCTTCATCAACACATCACTACCATCTAGTGGACTCTGAAGATAATGACACTGTTTCATGAAGCTTCACCAACACGTCACTTCCATCTAGTGGACTCTGAAGATAATGACACTGTTTCATGAAGCTTCATCAACACATCACTACCATCTAGTGGACTCTGAAGATAATGACACTGTTTCATGAAGCTTCATCAACACATCACTACCATCTAGTGGACTCTGAAGATAATGACACTGTTTCATGAAGCTTCATCAACACATCACTACCATCTAGTGGACTCTGAAGATAATGACACTGTTTCATGAAGCTTCATCAACACATCACTACCATCTAGTGGACTCTGAAGATAATGACACTGTTTCATGAAGCTTCATCAACACATCACTACCATCTAGTGGACTCTGAAGATAATGACACTGTTTTATGAAGCTTCACCTAACTTCTTATGTGTGTGTGTGATGACAAAGAATATCTCCAAAACTAGCAGCAGAAGCTTCTAAATTGTGTGTTTACTAGTGTTTTTTAAGTGTGTAATGACGTCGGTGCCCACCAGAGGGCTCTGTGGTGCACGTCAGTGTTGTGTAGAATCGTAGAATTAATGAAAATACAAACACAATAATGGTCGTCAGCCAATCAGGAATTCACTGAGTCACACACTTTCAAGTTTCAAGTGAATCACACAACCTTCGGGAGAGTCGCACACATTTGAGCGACTCTGAGACAAAGTTACGATGAACACACACACACACACCCACACACCCACACACCCACACACACACACCCCCCCCTCCCCCCCACACACACACAGTGAATCTACTGAGTCATTGATCAATACAATCGATCTCCTGGATCGATCCCAGAATCCTCCTGATCCAGATCTTCACTGTGGAGAACGAGAAGGTTGTGGGTTCCACGCTTGTGCGATGGTTATAATTCAACACAAGAGTTACTGTAACATTCGAGACAAAATGTTCACTTCCTGACTGACCGCTGCCATGGTAACAAGATGATCCCAGAGACTCACTCCACCTGCTCGCGGTCATCATCCACACACTGAACACACTGCAGGTGGTGCGTCAACACAACTCAGACACAGCAACACACGACAACAAGACAGATTTACTCTCAGACGCACAAGCGTGTTCGTCTCCTGCCGAAACAACTTCACTTCCTGACAAAAGAAAGCTTCTCTTTGTCGACGAGTCTGAGAGGAATTGATTTTCCTGCCGGAAGGTTCCCTGTGGCTCGACCGGGACCAAGAGAAATAATATAAACATTCTACGCTTTTTTATTCTTTTCTGTTTCTCTCTCAGTGTTTTCAGCAGATCCTGCTGTTTCATCCAAACATCTACAGCACAGTTAGATTAGATTAGATTACAGTTACTTATAGTTACTCATGTTACAGTTACTTAGACTATAGTTACTTATAGTTACTTACAGTTACTTATATAATAGTTACTTATATTATAGTTACTTAGTCTATAGTTTCTTGTATTATAGTTACCAAGACTATAGTTACTTATAGTTACTTGGACTATAGTTACTTATATTATAGTAACTTAGACTATAGTTACTTATAGTTACTTAAAGTTACTTATATAATAGTTACTTATATTATAGTAACTTAGACTATAGTTACTTATAGTTACTTACAGTTACTTATATAATAGTTACTTATATTATAGTTACTTAGTCTATAGTTTCTTGTATTATAGTTACCAAGACTACAGTTACTTATAGTTACTTGGACTATATAGTTACTTATATTATAGTAACTTAGACTATAGTTACTTATAGTTACTTACAGTTACTTATATAATAGTTACTTATATTATAGTAACTTAGACTATAGTTACTTATAGTTACTTACAGTTACTTATATAATAGTTACTTATATTATAGTTACTTAGTCTATAGTTTCTTGTATTATAGTTACCAAGACTATAGTTACTTATAGTTACTTGGACTATAGTTACTTATATTATAGTAACTTAGACTATTGTTACTTGTAGTCACTTGGACAATAGTTACTTATAGTTACTTATATTACAGTTACTTACAGTTACTTGGGCTATAGTTGCTTATATTATAGTTACTTAGACTATAGTTACTTATAGTTACTTGGACTATAGTTACTTATATTATAGTTACTTATAGTTACTCAGGCTATACTTACTTACAGTTACTTAGACTATAGTTACTTAGTCTATAATTACTTATATTTAAGTTACTTACACTATAGTTACTTAGTCTATAGTTACTTATATTGAAGTTACTTACAATATAGTTACTTATATTATAGTTACTAAAACTATAGTTACTTACAGTTACTTATAGTTACTTATATTATAGTTACTTGTAATTAAGTTACTTATAGTAACTTAGACTATAGTTACTTATATTATAGTAGATTATTATATTAGTAGATTATTATTATTACATTATTATTATTATCATTATTATTATTATTATTATTATTATTTAGAAATCAAACAATGGCTGAGTGAAAACACTTTACAGCTTAATGTGGACAAAACTGAAACTCTGGTGATTGCTCCTGATGATACGATTCCAGGGTTGAGTCAGTACTTGGGTGACTTAGGTCAGTCTGTCAAACTGAGCCTGAGAAACCTGGGTGTTGTATTTGATAAAGACATGTCTCTTGTTCAACACTGTAGAAAACTGACCAGAAACTGTTTCCTTCAACTGAGAAAAATCTCTAAACTTAGGAAAATGCTGTCACAACATGATCTGGATCTTATAATCCATGCGTTTGTTTCTTCTCGTCTGGACTATTGTAACAGTTTGTTTTCATGTCTTAACAAGAAGGATGTGTCTCGCCTGCAGTTGATTCAGAACTCTGCAGCCAGAATTCTGAGCCGCTCTAGTAGAAGAACTCACATTTCTCCGGTCCTTAAAACTCTTCACTGGCTTCCAGTTTCTTTCCGGATCAACTTTAAAATTCTGGTTCTTACTTTCAGATCTATTCATGGTCAGGCTCCTCCTTACATCACTGATCTGATCCAGCCTTACACCCCAGCTCCGGCTCTGAGGTCTGTGGATCAGAATCTACTTATGGTTCCACGCACACGGCTCAGGACCAGAGGAGAGAAATCTTTTCAGGCTGTTGCTCCTAAGCTTTGGAACAATCTTCTCTCTCTTTGCTCTTGATGGAGTCTACTGACTCCTTTAAGAAACATCTTAAGACGTTTCTATTTGTTCAGGCTTTTCCTTGAATTTCTCGAACTCCTGTGTTGTTCTCAGTATTATCTTGATCTTTGAAGTATGTACTGTTTTGAGTATTGTTTTGATTGTTAAAGCGCTTTGTGACCCTGGTCTCGAAAAGCGCTATATAAATATATATTACTTACTTACTTACTTACTTATACTAGTTACCTATAGTTACTTAGACTATAGTTACTTAGTCTATAATTACTTATATTTATGTTACTTACAATATAGTTACTTAGTCTATAGTTACTTATATTAAAGTTACTTAGACTATAGTTACTTTTATTATAGTTACTAAAACTATAGTTACTTACAGTTACTTAGATTATAGTTACTTATAGTTACCTATATTATAGTTACTTGTAATTAAGTTACTTATAGTAACTTAGACTATAGTTACTTATATTATAGTAGATTATACTAGTTACCTATAGTTACTTAGACTATAGTTACATATACTATAGTTACTTATATTATAATGACTTATAATATAGTTACTTATAGTTACATATACTAAAGTAACTTATAGTTACTTATACTATAGTTACTTCACTGGCTTCCAGTTTCTTTCAGGATCATTTTAAAATTCTGGTTCTTACTTTCACATCTATTCATGGTCAGACTGTTGCTCCTAAGCTTTGGAACGATCTTCTCTCTCTTTGCACTTGATGGATCTTGACCTTTAAAGTATATACTTTATTGAATATTGTTTTAATTGTTTAAGCGCTTTGTGACCCTGGTCTGGAAAAGCGCTATATAAATAAAATGTACTTACCTGCTTACTTACTTATAGTTACTTATAGTTACTTGTATTATTGTCACTTTAATTATAATGTATAAGTCTCAGAATAAAGAACAGATTTAGTTTTTTTATTTATTGACTGATTTCAATTTATTGTAACAAAAAAAGCGTTTTTTTTCTTAGATCCAAATGTGTTTAATCCAAAGGATTATTTATGGTTATTAATGGAGCTACACTTTATCAAGTACTAATGTTTACTCCTTTTTATTTGTAGATTAACTATGTATTTATTTACCTTGTCACGTCCGGAGCTCCGTGATTTACAAGTTTAAAAAATAAATAGTTTGAAGTTTAAAATAATAAATGATCATAAATGTAAGTAAAACATACACAACAATGTTCTTATGTATTTATAAAAAAGGTTCGAAATAAAATGTAAAACAATAATTTAACAACTATATAATACTATAATTATAAGAAATAAAAAAGATATTAGACCCTGAAAAAACTTCACTTCTAATGAAATATTTTCTCTTTTTTTTCTTTGATTTTTTAAATAAATGTAAAAAATGTTTTCTATATTTTTCAAATATTTACTTCAGCCTCTTTTCCATTACATTGACATTACATTTAATTGAAAAACTCTAAATGTATTTTGTCATTTATGTCTCAGGAGAAATGATCTCACGTATAAAATATATATAAAATAAAATAAATAATATTGTTATGATTAAATAAACAGTTGTTTGTTCAAGTGACTCATTATCTAAACTAACATTATTCATTGAAAACAAGTCTTTCTATCATATTTCTCTCTCTCCATCCGTCCATCTCCGTCCACCAAAGAAGGACCTCAGTGAGTCTCCACAGGTCCGACCCATGACCCCCTCCAAGTGCGAGCCAAACGACTGCGGATCCTTCAAGGATCAGAGCGACGTCAACTTTCATTTCAATGTATGTGACCCCCATTACCCCCGTCTACAGCGGGGCCCCGAGAGCCGGATCTGTGTCGCTGCTGCAGGCGGAGTCGACTCTTTGTTACATAAATCATGAGTGAGGCGAACACAGAGAGACGTCCCTCAGCAGGTGAACATTTCATGAGCTTCACTAACATTTCATGAGCTTCACTAACATTTCATGAGCTTCACTAACATTTCATGAGCTTCACTAACATTTCATGAACTTCACTAACATATCATGAGCTTCACTAACATTTCATGAGCTTCACTAACATTTCATGAGCTTCACTAACATTTCATGAGCTTCACTAACATTTCATGAGCTTCACTAACATTTCATGAGCTTCACTAACATTTCATGAGCTTCACTAACATATCATGAGCTTCACTAACATTTCATGAGCTTCACCAACATTTCATGAACTTCACCAACATTTCATGAGCTTCACTAACATTTCATGAGCTTCACTAACATTTCATGAGCTTCACCAACATTTCATGAGCTTCACTAACATTTCATGAGCTTCACTAACATATCATGAGCTTCACTAACATTTCATGAGCTTCACTAACATTTCATGAGCTTCACTAACATTTCATGAGCTTCACTAACATATCATGAGCTTCACTAACATTTCATGAGCTTCACTAACATTTCATGAGCTTCACTAACATTTCATGAGCTTCACTAACATTTCATGAGCTTCACTAACATTTCATGAGCTTCACTAACATTTCATGAGCTTCACTAACATTTCATGAGCTTCACTAACATTTCATGAGCTTCACTAACATTTCATGAGCTTCACTAACATTTCATGAGCTTCACTAACATTTCATGAGCTTCACTAACATTTCATGAGCTTCACTAACATATCATGAGCTTCACTAACATTTCATGAGCTTCACCAACATTTCATGAACTTCACCAACATTTCATGAGCTTCACTAACATTTCATGAGCTTCACTAACATTTCATGAGCTTCACCAACATTTCATGAGCTTCACTAACATTTCATGAGCTTCACTAACATATCATGAGCTTCACTAACATTTCATGAGCTTCACTAACATTTCATGAGCTTCACTAACATTTCATGAGCTTCACTAACATATCATGAGCTTCACTAACATTTCATGAGCTTCACTAACATTTCATGAGCTTCACTAACATTTCATGAGCTTCACTAACATTTCATGAGCTTCACTAACATGTCATGAGCTTCACTAACATTTCATGAACTTCACCAACATTTCATGAGCTTCACTAACATTTCATGAACTTCACCAACATTTCATGAACTTCACTAACATTTCATGAGCTTCACTAACATTTCATGAGCTTCACTAACATTTCATGAGCTTCACTAACATTTCATGAGCTTCACTAACATGTCATGAGCTTCACTAACATTTCATGAACTTCACCAACATTTCATGAGCTTCACTAACATTTCATGAACTTCACCAACATTTCATGAACTTCACTAACATTTCATGAGCTTCACTAACATTTCATGAGCTTCACTAACATTTCATGAGCTTCACTAACATTTCATGAGCTTCACTAACATCTCTTGAGCTTCACTAACATTTCATGAACTTCACTAACATCTCATGGGCTTCACTAACATTTCATGAGCTTCACCAACATTTCATGAACTTCACTAACATTTCATGAACTTCACTAACATTTCATGAGCTTCACTAACATATCATGAGCTTCACTAACATTTCAAGAGCTTCACCAACATTTCATGAGCTTCACTAACATCTCATGAACTTCACTAACATTTCATGAGCTTCACTAAAATTTCATGAACTTCACTAACATTTCATGAGCTTCACTAACATTTCATGAGCTTCACTAACATTTCATGAGCTTCACTAACATTTCATGAGCTTCACTAACATCTCTTGAGCTTCACTAACATTTCATGAACTTCACTAACATTTCATGAGCTTCACTAACATATCATGAGCTTCACTAACATTTCAAGAGCTTCACCAACATTTCATGAGCTTCACTAACATCTCATGAACTTCACTAACATTTCATGAGCTAAACTAGAACTGTCTGCTATTACAAAGACACTGTTTCTTTAAGTGACATCACAAATAGCAGATGACATCAATCAAACCCTTGCAGGAGCCGAGGTCTCAGTGCCATTAGATTATTTGCTAAGATAGCTCACAAGAACGCTAACATCAGTATCGGGGTGGAAAAGAGCTGAGCCAAGAGGCTCATCCGTGGAGCCTGAATAAACAAACCATGATCAGAAGACTTTTAGAACTTGTGACTTAAATGAATGAAATATTTAACTTGAATTAATATTGACACAGTTTCAATGATGAAAAATGTGTATTTTTTCTACTTATGCTATAATTTTCAAACGATTAATGTGAGGATAATGTGAAATAATTACTCATTTCATTCATAAAATGTGGGTCAAGAAGTGATTGAACCGAGAAAAACAATTGACTTCAGGAGCAAAAAGACTAAAGTCATGATATTTTAATTCAATGCAAACTGTAAATATTTTAACTGAATTAAAAGCACGAAACTAACAAGACTGTAAGAAAAATAATGATCTCAAGGAAGAATTAAAAAAAGCTTAAAAATCTTCTATTTCCAAATATAATGGATAAAAAATCAAATATCTGTCTCAAAGCTCGTTCCTACGTTCCTCCGTTCTTTTCTACGTTCTTTTCTACGTTCTTTTCTAAGTTCGTTCCTCCGTTCTTTTCTAAGTTCGTTCCTCGGTTCGTTCCTCCGTTCTTTTCTACGTTCTTTTCTACGTTCTTTTCTAAGTTCGTTCCTCCGTTCTTTTCTACGTTCTTTTCTACGTTCTTTTCTAAGTTCGTTCCTCCGTTCTTTTCTACGTTCTTTTCTAAGTTCGTTCCTCGGTTCGTTCCTCCGTTCGTTCCTCCGTTCGTTCCTCCGTGCGTTCCTCCAATCGTTCCTCCGTTCGTTCCTCCGTTCGTTCCTCCGTTCGTTTCTCCGTTCGTTCCTCCGTTCGTTCCTCCGTTCGTTCCTCCGTTCGCTCCAGAGTTTGTGCAGAGAAAGATGAAAGGTCGAGTTCGAAGCACATGTTTGTTCCCAGAGGGCGACACAAACTAAAACATCTCGTCCACGACCAGAGTCTCCTGCTCAGGTGTCCGAGCTCTCTGAGCTGCAGACGCCGTAAATTGAGGTCGCGACCCGAGAGAGAGAGAGAGAGAGAGAGAGAGAATCAGAGAGAGAGAGAGAAACACAGAGAGAGAGAGAGAGAGAGAAACAGAAAGAGAGAGAGAGAGAAACAGAGAGAGAGAGAGAGAGAAACAGAGTGAGAGAGCGAGAGAGAGAGAGTTGTCTGAGAGTTGAAATGTCTCTTAGGTTCTCACTGGTGTGTTTCTGTGATGTCATGTGATAATAATAAGATATGTTACTGTCAAGAGCTGTAGTTAAAACTTGATGATCACACACTTAATAATAACATAACACACTTCCTGATCACCTGACACACTTAATAATACCATAACACACTTCCTGATCACCTGACACACTTAATAATACCATAACACACTTCCTGATCACCTGACACACTTAATAATACCATAACACACTTCCTGATCACCTGACACACTTAATGATCACATGACACACTTGATGATCACATGACACACTTAATAATACCATAACACACTTCCTGATCACCTGACACACTTAATGATCACATGACACACTTGATGATCACATGACACACTTAATAATACCATAACACACTTCCTGATCACCTGACACACTTAATGATCACATGACACACTTGATGATCACATGACACACTTAATGATCACATGACACACTTAATGATCACATGACACACTTGATGATCAAATGACACACTTAATGATCACATGACACACTTAATGATCACATGACACACTTGATGATCACATGACACACTTAATAATACCATAACACACTTCCTGATCACCTGACACACTTAATGATCACATGACACACTTGATGATCACATGACACACTTAATGATCACATGACACACTTAATGATCACATGACACACTTAATGATCAAATGACACACTTAATGATCACATGACACACTTAATGATCACATGACACACTTAATGATCACATGACACACTTGATGATCAAATGACACACTTAATGATCACATGACACACTTAATGATCACATGACACACTTAATGACCACATGACACACTTGATGATCACATGACACACTTAATGATCACATGAAACACTTAATGATCACATGACAAACCTGATGATCACATGAAACACTTAATGATCACATGACAAACCTGATGATCACATGACTCACACAATGATCACATGATATAATGACACAGTAATGATCAGAAGACATGGAAACATAAACATAAATAATCAATAATGAAGTAAAATAATAAAATCAATGATGAGCAAAAATATTGATTCAATCAATGAGTTCAATCATCGGTGAGACACTCAAGAGCAACTTTGTTAAGAACACTTACAACGTACACTTACAACGATACTTGGAAGAAACAACAGACTTTATGTTCTTCAGATTTTTTAGATCCAGGTCTTTGTGAAAATACTTGAAGTTTTTCTCTCGTAAAAAAGTACCTTTAAAGATCCAGGACTCTTCAGGTCTGAACCCTGTACAACGATCATGGATCAGCTCTGCAAGGATCCCAGCGTTCCCTAAAGTAGTGATCGATCTCCAACACGTCACCAACAGCAGCTTAAGTTCATTTACTGTATTTGTGACATTTTCCATTAGTTCCGACGCCAACAGCAGTAAAACGACGACGGTCACATGACGAGTGCAGCTTCAAGAACAGCTTCATGGTCACGGTGGCGACGATGTTGAACCTCATGGATGTTGAACATCAGCGAAAGTGAGATTCTCGTCCTGCACTGAAGCAACAAGTCCTTTTCTTCTCTTCTTCTAGTTGTTCTTGTAGATACTCAAGTGCACAACGCTGCCCCCCACTGGTCACTAACACAGGAATAACTCATGGTCACGCTAGTACGAGGGTCACGACCTCTTTCACTTTATGTTCCTTTACACAAATGTCACCTCAAAATTAACATTCATTAAGTAGCATGTTAGCATAGCATTAGCATAGCATTAGCATATTAGCATAGATGTATTATAGGAGCATATCAATACTTTAATAGCATAGCGTTAGTATATTAGCATTGCATTAGCATTTTAACATAGCGATGTGATAATAGCATAGCAATAGCATACTTAACTATTTATTGTTAGAAATCATGTGTTCCTACTCACACCTGTTGTGCAGGTAAGTTAGACAATATTCTAATAAGTCTCTTTGAACTTTAAAAAATGATTTAAATGCTATAAAGGGTCTTGAATAATAATGAGGGGAGGAACCATTGGCTGAGAAAGACTCTAACGGGAAAGATTCGTTCAGCTTGAGAGTCGTTTGAAAATTCAACAACTTCCATTTAATGAAAATTAAAGAATACGTCGTCGTTTGAACCTCCAACATGTTTCCTGTCATTACGTCTTTACACTATATCTGAGAAAACATCTCTGTCTCAGGACAAACGCCTCGAGTCGTTCGAGTCGTTCGAGTCATTCGAGTCGTTCGAGTCATTCGAGTCGTTCGAGTCGTTCGAGTCGTTTGAGTCATTCGAGTCATTCGAGGCGTTCGAGTCGTTCGAGTCATTCGAGTCGTTCGAGTCGTTCGAGTCGTTCGAGTCGTTCGAGTCGTTCGAGTCATTCGAGTCATTCGAGTCGTTCGAGTCGTTTGAGTCATTCGAGTCATTCGAGGCGTTCGAGTCGTTCGAGTCATTCGAGTCGTTCGAGTCGTTCGAGTCGTTCGAGTCGTTCGAGTCGTTCGAGTCATTCGAGTCATTCGAGGCGTTCGAGTCATTTGAGTCGTTCGAGTCGTTTGAGTCATTCGAGTCATTCGAGTCGTTCGAGTCGTTCGAGTCGTTCGAGTCGTTCGAGTCGTTCGAGTCATTCGAGTCGTTCGAGTCGTTCGAGTCATTCGAGTCATTCGAGTCGTTCGAGTCATTCGAGTCGTTCGAGTCGTTTGAGTCATTCGAGTCATTCGAGGCGTTCGAGTCGTTCGAGTCATTCGAGTCGTTCGAGTCGTTCGAGTCGTTCGAGTCGTTTGAGTCATTCGAGTCATTCGAGGCGTTCGAGTCATTCGAGTCGTTCGAGTCGTTTGAGTCATTCGAGTCATTCGAGGCGTTCGAGTCGTTCGAGTCGTTCGAGTCGTTCGAGTCGTTCGAGTCGTTTGAGTCATTCGAGTCATTCGAGGCGTTCGAGTCATTCGAGTCGTTCGAGTCGTTTGAGTCATTCGAGTCATTCGAGTCGTTCGAGTCGTTCGAGTCGTTCGAGTCGTTCGAGTCATTCGAGTCGTTCGAGTCATTCGAGGCGTTCGAGTCATTCGAGTCGTTCGAGTCATTCGAGTCGTTCGAGTCATTCGAGTCGTTCGAGTCGTTTGAGTCATTCGAGTCATTCGAGTCATTCGAGTCGTTCGAGTCGTTCGAGTCGTTCGAGTCGTTCGAGTCATTCGAGTCGTTCGAGTCATTCGAGGCGTTCGAGTCATTCGAGTCGTTCGAGTCGTTCGAGTCGTTCGAGTCATTCGAGTCGTTCGAGTCATTCGAGTCGTTCGAGTCGTTCGAGTCATTCGAGTCGTTTGAGTCGTTCGAGTCGTTTGAGTCAGTCATTCGAGGCGTTCGAGTCATTCGAGTCGTTCGAGTCATTCGAGTCATTCGAGGCGTTCGAGTCGTTCGAGTCGTTCGAGTCGTTCGAGTCGTTCGAGTCATTCGAGTCGTTCGAGGCGTTCGAGTCGTTCGAGTCGTTCGAGTCATTCGAGTCATTCGAGTCGTTCGAGTCGTTCGAGTCGTTCGAGTCGTTCGAGTCGTGAGGCGTTCGAGTCATTCGAGTCGTTCGAGTCGTTCGAGTCATTCGAGTCATTCGAGTCGTTCGAGTCGTTCGAGTCGTTCGAGTCATTCAAGTCGTTCGAGTCATTCGAGTCGTTCGAGTCATTCGAGTCGTTCGAGTCGTTCGAGTCGTTCGAGTCATTCGAGTTGTTCGAGTCATTCGAGTCATTCGAGTCATTCGAGTCATTTGAGTCATTCGAGTCGTTCGAGTCATTCGAGTCATTCGAGTCATTCGAGTCATTTGAGTCATTCGAGTCGTTCGAGTCATTCGAGTCATTCGAGTCAGACTCAAAGGTACGAGTCACGTTTGTGACATGAATCATTGAATCTCTGCTCCATTAGTTGTGTCTGGAAGGAGTTAGTATTTAGAATCTCTTCAGTGACATTAACTCTTAACTCAATGAGTGAAGCTCACAAGAACTTTTGCACTTAAACAGTTTTATGTTTAATCATAGTTTTTTGTTATTTTTAGTTAAAATTAAGTTAAACCTCCAGCCTCTAGGTGGCATCACTTATTACGTCCTCCACGACTAAAAGAAGAATGATGACTGAGGACGAGAGGATACAGTGAGTCCAGCAGCTTTTAAAGCTGATGTTTGGACATATTTTGGTTTGAAAACAAATGAAAGCAGTTACGACTTCATCAAGAGTCATGTGGTCTGTAAATACTACAACACCAGAGTCAAGTACTGGACAATACTACACATATATACTTGTTACTACACTATCACAACACCAGAGTCAAGTACTGGACAATACTACACATATATACTTGTTACTACACAATCACAACACCAGAGACAAGTACTGGACAATACTACACATATATACTTGTTACTACACTATCACAACACCAGAGTCAAGTACTGGACAATACTACACATATATACTTGTTACTACACTATCACAACACCAGAGTCAAGTACTGGACAATACTACACATATATACTTGTTACTACACTATCACAACACCAGAGTCAAGTACTGGACAATACTACACATATATACTTGTTACTACACTATCACAACACCAGAGTCAAGTACTGGACAATACTACACATATATACTTGTTACTACACTATCACAACACCAGAGTCAAGTACTGGACAATACTACACATATATACTTGTTACTACACTATCACAACACCAGAGTCAAGTACTGGACAATACTACACATATATCCTTGTTACTACACTATCACAACACCAGAGACAAGTACTGGACAATACTACACATATATACTTGTTACTACACTATCACAACCCCAGAGTCAAGTAATGGACAATACTACACATATATACTTGTTACTACACTATCACAACACCAGAGTCAAGTACTGGACAATACTACACATATATACTTGTTACTACACTATCACAACACCAGAGTCAAGTACTGGACAATACTACACATATATACTTGTTACTACACTATCACAACACCAGAGTCAAGTACTGGACAATACTACACATATATACTTGTTACTACACTATCACAACACCAGAGTCAAGTACTGGACAATACTACACATATATACTTGTTACTACACTATCACAACACCAGAGTCAAGTACTGGACAATACTACACATATATACTTGTTACTACACTATCACAACACCAGAGTCAAGTACTGGACAATACTACACATATATACTTGTTACTACACTATCACAACACCAGAGTCAAGTACTGGACAATACTACACATATATCCTTGTTACTACACTATCACAACACCAGAGACAAGTACTGGACAATACTACACATATATCCTTGTTACTACACTATCACAACACCAGAGACAAGTACTGGACAATACTACACATATATACTTGTTACTACACTATCACAACACCAGAGTCAAGTACTGGACAATACTACACATATATACTTTTTACTACACTATCACAACACCAGAGTCAAGTACTGGACAATACTACACATATATACTTGTTACTACACTATCACAACACCAGAGTCAAGTATTGGACAATACTACACATATATACTTGTTACTACACTATCACAACACCAGAGTCAAGTACTGGACAATACTACACATATATACTTGTTACTACACTATCACAACACCAGAGTCAAGTACTGGACAATACTACACATATATACTTGTTACTACACTATCACAACACCAGAGTCAAGTATTGGACAATACTACACATAAATACTTGTTACTACACTATCACAACACCAGAGTCAAGTACTGGACAATACTACACATATATACTTGTTACTACACTATCACAACACCAGAGTCAAGTACTTGACAATACTACACATATATACTTGTTACTACACTATCACAACACCAGAGTCATGTACTAGACAATACTACACATATATCCTTGTTACTACAGCATCAAAACACCAGAGTCAAGTACTCCACAATACTACAAACAAATACTTGTTACTACAGTATCACAATGCATCGTGATACACATCGAAAAACTAGTCACACAATGTTCTTTTTGTTGACATTTTATTTATTTTTTCCTTTGAAGGTTACTCCTTGAATATACTGTTGTGTCGAAAGTAAACTGAGACTCTTAGTGAGTAGGTTGGTTAGTTAGTTGGTAAGTTAGTTAGTTAGTTGGTAAGTTGGTTGGTAAGTTGGTAAGTCAGTTGGTTAGTTGGTAAGTTAGTTGGTTAGTTAGTTAGTTAGTTAGTTAGTTAGTTAGTTAGTTAGTTGGTAAGTTTGTTAGTTAGTTGGTAAGTTGGTTGGTAAGTTGGTAAGTCAGTTGGTTAGTTGGTAAGTTAGTTGGTTAGTTAGTTAGTTAGTTAGTTAGTTAGTTAGTTGGTAAGTTAGTTAGTTAGTTGGTAAGTTGGTTGGTAAGTTGGTTGGTAAGTTGGTAAGTCAGTTGGTTAGTTGGTAAGTTAGTTGGTTAGTTATTTAGTTAGTTAGTTAGTTAGTTGGTAAGTTTGTTAGTTAGTTGGTAAGTTGGTTGGTAAGTTGGTAAGTCAGTTGGTTAGTTGGTAAGTTGGTTGGTAAGTTGGTAAGTCAGTTGGTTAGTTGGTAAGTTAGTTGGTTAGTTAGTTAGTTGGTAAGTTAGTTAGTTAGTTGGTAAGTTGGTTGGTAAGTCAGTTGGTTAGTTGGTAAGTTAATTGGTTAGTTAGTTAGTTAGTTGGTAAGTTAGTTAGTTAGTTGGTAAGTTGGTTGGTAAATCAGTTGGTTAGTTGGTAGAAGGTTGGTTAGTTAGTTAGTTAGTTAGCTAGTACTGTCAAAAGTTTGCTCTCAAACGTCATGTTTCAAGATCTCTGTCAGAACGTTATGAAAACGTGTGTTTCCTCCGACACCAAGGGATTCATATATTCAGCACGAAGAGGAAGAACAACGAGCGTCTCTTTAAATAAACGCTGAGGAGTCGAACTCCAGCCGCACGTGGCTCGACGCCCGGCGTGACCTCCTCGCTGTCATCCATCATGTCCGCCACTGGATCGCTGGCTCGTCCACAGCCGGTCGCGGGCAGGTGAGGGACAGCTGAGAGCGTCAGGCCCGGCAGCAGGAACAGCTGATCCCGGCAGAACCCGCTCACGGCCGACCCAGGTGAGCGAGCTCAGTCCCTGCGGTGGTTCAAGCAGGACAGGATGTGCTTCGCCGGCCTCCAGAGCGTCATCGTGCAGCAGCTGCTCGACTTCTGTGATCACGACCTTATTATCGCAGAATTAAAACACACAAAGCGAGTCTTACGAGGTTTATCTCGACAACCGTGAGCTTCAGGATCATGACTCCTGGACTGAAGTGAAAGTAATAACAACTGAAAAGTAGCATATACTTGCTACTGTAGTAACAAGTATATGCTTGTAGTATTGTCCAGTACTTGACTCTGGTGTTGTGATAGTGTAGTAACAAGTATATATGTGTAGTATTGTGGAGTACTTTACTCCGGTGTTGTGATAGTGAAGTAACAAGTATATATGTGTAGTATTGTCCAGTACTTGACTCTGGTGTTGTGATAGTGTAGTAACAAGTATATATGTGTAGTATTGTCCAGTACTTGACTCTGGTGTTTTGATCGTGTAGTAACAAGTATATATGTGTAGTATTGTCCAGTACTTGACTCTGGTGTTTTGATCGTGTAGTAACAAGTATATATGTGTAGTATTGTCCAGTACTTGACTCTGGTGTTTTGATAGTGTAGTAACAAGCATATATGTGTAGTATTGTCCAGTACTTGACTCTGGTGTTGTGATAGTGTAGTAACAAGTATATATGTGTAGTATTGTCCAGTACTTGACTCTGGTGTTGTGATAGTGTAGTAACAAGTATATATGTGTAGTATTGTCCAGTACTTGACTCTGGTGTTTTGATCGTGTAGTAACAAGTATATATGTGTAGTATTGTCCAGTACTTGACTCTGGTGTTTTGATAGTGTAGTAACAAGCATATATGTGTAGTATTGTCCAGTACTTGACTCTGGTGTTGTGATAGTGTAGTAACAAGTATATATGTGTAGTATTGTCCAGTACTTGACTCTGGTGTTGTGATAGTGTAGTAACAAGCATATATGTGTAGTATTGTCCAGTACTTGACTCTGGTGTTGTGATAGTGTAGTAACAAGTATATATGTGTAGTATTGTCCAGTACTTGACTCTGGTGTTGTGATAGTGTAGTAACAAGCATATATGTGTAGTATTGTCCAGTACTTGACTCTGGTGTTGTGATAGTGTAGTAACAAGCATATATGTGTAGTATTGTCCAGTTCTTGACTCTGGTGTTGTGATAGTGTAGTAACAAGCATATATGTGTAGTATTGTCCAGTACTTGACTCTGGTGTTGTGATAGTGTAGTAACAAGCATATATGTGTAGTATTGTCCAGTACTTGACTCTGGTGTTGTGATAGTGTAGTAACAAGCATATATGTGTAGTATTGTCCAGTTCTTGACTCTGGTGTTGTGATAGTGTAGTAACAAGCATATATGTGTAGTATTGTCCAGTACTTGACTCTGGTGTTGTGATAGTGTAGTAACAAGTATATATGTGTAGTATTGTCCAGTACTTGACTCTGGTGTTGTGATAGTGCAGTAACAAGTATATATGTGTAGTATTGTCCAGTACTTGACTCTGGTGTTGTGATAGTGTAGTAACAAGTATATATGTGTAGTATTGTGGAGTACTTTACTCTGGTGTTGTGATAGTGTAGTAACAAGTATATATGTGTAGTATTGTCCAGTACTTGACTCTGGTGTTGTGATAGTGCAGTAACAAGTATATATGTGTAGTATTGTCCAGTACTTGACTCTGGTGTTGTGATAGTGTAGTAACGAGTATATATGTGTAGTATTGTGGAGTACTTTACTCTGGTGTTGTGATAGTGTAGTAACAAGTATATATGTGTAGTATTGTCCAGTACTTGACTCTGGTGTTGTGATAGTGTAGTAACAAGTATATATGTGTGGTATTGTCCAGTACTTAACTCTGGTGTTGTGATAGTGTAGTAACAAGTATATATGTGTAGTATTGTGGAGTACTTTACTTTGGTGTACTTTGTTTTCTTCATGTATTTAAATCTTCATTTTCTCAGCAACAGAATAGATTCAAATAGAAACTGAGGTGGAAAAGGTCACTTTATATTCTTAAATTAAAACATGAACTTTCTAACTCTGAACACAAGCTTCTCTTTAGCATGAATTGACTCTTGTTTCGATCAAATCACTCGACGGTTCTTCGTCGGTTCAGATCTTCAGAGATTTAACACAAACGATCTCGTCTGATAGATTTGAATCCACGTCCATCAAGAGACTCACGATAAAGTCTCTCATCAGGCCTGGAAGATTTTTAACATTCTCCACTGACGCTACAGTAGGTGGCGCTATAGACTCACAGTCATAGTTTTAAAGAAAAGAATAAGAAGGCGAGAGAAAGAGAAGAAAGTTCAACGGCAACAGGTTTGGAAACGATTGTGTATAAAGTAAAGAATATGTCGTGTGTGTTTGTGTTGATTGTATTTTAAATTCAAGTCCAAGTAACAAGTATTAATACAAGTTTTCAAAGGCTGTCAACGACAAAAAGAGAAACTCTGACAAGAACAGACTTTCACAGTTTTCCTTTCTTTTATGGATTTATAAAAAAAATGCAAAAGTTACTTGAGTTTTATTTAAATTTTTGCATTACTGCTGCGGGGGTCTAATACTAGTGGAGAGTCAAAGGGGTGGATTATTTATTTGTTTACAATTAACATGAAAATATTTACAGCATTTGTTAAATTTTGTGTCGCATTTAAACTTCCGGCCTCTAGATGGCAGAAATCGTTACATCCTCCACAGCTAAAAGAAGAATGATGACTGAGGACGAGAGGATACAGTGAGTCCAGCAGCTTTTAAAGCTGATGTTTGGACATATTTTGGTTTGAAAACAAATGAAAGTAGTTACAACTTCAAGAGTCATGCAGTCTGTAAATACTACAACACCAGAGTCAAGTACTGGACAATACTACACATATATATACTTGTTACTACACTATCACAACACCAGAGTCAAGTACTGGACAATACTACACATATATACTTGTTACTACACTATCACAACACCAGAGTCAAGTACTGGACAATACTACACATATATACTTGTTACTACACTATCACAACACCAGAGTCAAGTACTGGACAATACTACACATATATATACTTGTTACTACACTATCACAACACCAGAGTCAAGTACTCAACAATACTACACATATATACTTGTTCCTACACTATCACAACACCAGAGTCAAGTACTGGACAATACTACACATATATATACTTGTTACTACACTATCACAACACCAGAGTCAAGTACTGGACAATACTACACATATATACTTGTTACTACACTATCACAACACCAGAGTCAAGTACTGGACAATACTACACATATATATACTTGTTACTACACTATCACAACACCAGAGTCAAGTACTGGACAATACTACACATATATACTTGTTACTACACTATCACAACACCAGAGTCAAGTACTGGACAATACTACACATATATACTTGTTACTACACTATCACAACACCAGAGTCAAGTACTGGACAATACTACACATATATATACTTGTTACTACACTATCACAACACCAGAGTCAAGTACTCAACAATACTACACATATATACTTGTTCCTACACTATCACAACACCAGAGTCAAGTACTGGACAATACTACACATATATATACTTGTTACTACACTATCACAACACCAGAGTCAAGTACTGGACAATACTACACATATATACTTGTTACTACACTATCACAACACCAGAGTCAAGTACTGGACAATACTACACATATATATACTTGTTACTACACTATCACAACACCAGAGTCAAGTACTGGACAATACTACACATATATACTTGTTACTACACTATCACAACACCAGAGTCAAGTACTGGACAATACTACACATATATGCTTGTTACTACACTATCACAACACCAGAGTCAAGTACTGGACAATACTACACATATATACTTGTTACTACACTATCACAACACCAGAGTCAAGTACTGGACAATACTACACATATATACTTGTTACTACACTATCACAACACCAGAGTCAAGTACTGGACAATACTAAACATATATACTTGTTACTACACTATCACAACACCATAGTCAAGTACTGGACACTACTACACATATATACTTGTTACTACACTATCACAACACCAGAGTCAAGTACTGGACAATACTACACATATATATACTTGTTACTACACTATCACAACACCAGAGTCAAGTACTGGACAATACTACATATATATATACTTGTTACTACACTATCACAACACCAGAGTCAAGTACTGGATAATACTACACATATATACTTGTTACTACACTATCACAACACCAGAGTCAAGTACTGGACAATACTACACATATATACTTGCTACTACACTATCACAACACCTGAGTCAAGTACTGGACAATACTACACATATATATACTTGTTACTACACTATCACAACACCAGAGTCAAGTACTGGACAATACTACACATATATATACTTGTTACTACACTATCACAACACCAGAGTCAAGTACTGGACAATACTACACATATATACTTTTTACTACACTATCACAACACCAGAGTCAAGTACTGGACAATACTACACATATATACTTGTTACTACACTATCACAACACCTGAGTCAAGTACTGGACAATACTACACATATATATACTTGTTACTACACTATCACAACACCAGAGTCAAGTACTGGACAATACTACACATATATACTTTTTACTACACTATCACAACACCAGAGTCAAGTACTGGACAATACTACACATATATACTTGTTACTACACTATCACAACACCAGAGTCAAGTACTGGACAATACTACACATATATATCCTTGTTACTACACTATCACAACACCAGAGTCAAGTACTGGACAATACTACACATATATACTTGTTACTAAACAATCTGCCTCCGAGGTCCGAACCCGGGACGCGAGGAAAGTGCAGACGGATGTCACGGCTCGTATTAATGCACCGGAGAGAGCGGAGTGCGATGAAACAATCTTGTTTACCATCAGCGAGATCTTCTGTAATTACACTTTAATGACAAGAGGGGAGGAGAGACACCATTAAGCCGCCGGTGATGGATTCGTGCAGACGGACCGAACGTCCCGAGGACCAGAGACCGCCTTCAGACCAGAGACCGTCTTCAGACCCTAGACCGCCTTCAGACCAGAGACCGTCTTCAGACCCGAGACCTTCTTCAGACCAGAGACCGTCTTCAGACCAGAGACCGTCTTCAGACCAGAGACCGCCTTCAGACCAGAGACCGTCTTCAGACCCGAGACCGTCTTCAGACCCGAGACCATCTTCAGACCCGAAACCGTCTTCAGACCATAGACCGTCTTCAGACCAGAGACCATCTTCAGACCAGAGACCGTCTTCAGACCCGAGACCGTCTTCAGACCCGAGACCGTCTTCAGACCCGAGACCGTCTTCAGACCAGAGACCGTCTTCAGACCCGAGACCGTCTTCAGACCCAAGACCGCCTTCAGACCAGAGACCGTCTTCAGACCCGAGACCGTCTTCAGACCCGAGACTGTCTTCAGACCAGAGACCGTCTTCAGACCCGAGACCGCCTTCAGACCAGAGACCGTCTTCAGACCAGAGACCGTCTTCAGACCAGAGACCGTCTTCAGACCCGAGACCGTCTTCAGACCCGAGACCGTCTTCAGACCAGAGACCGTCTTCAGACCAGAGACCGTCTTCAGACCCGAAACCGTCTTCAGACAAGAGACCGTCTTCAGACCCGAGACCGTCTTCAGACCCGAGACCGTCTTCAGACCAGAGACCGTCTTCAGACCAGAGACCGTCTTCAGACCAGAGACCGTCTTCAGACCCGAGACCGTCTTCAGACCAGAGACCGTCTTCAGACCAGAGACCGTCTTCAGACCAGAGACCGCCTTCAGACCAGACCTGATGACAACAGATCTGCCACAGAATGTAAATTGATGCAAGATTTTCAAGAGCGTCATCCAAGCGCGACTCAAACTCACAACTGAAGCGTAATCCCGTCCTTTCGTTCCCAGCTCCCCGGGGTCGCGGCGCAGGACTGATCAAAGCTGCGCCAAACAAGTGGTGAACGACACGAAGACAAACACGACGCGTCGAACATTCAGAGTTTGTCGTTCGGCCTCTGAGTGACTTCAGGATTTTCATGAGAAGCAGAAGCTCTACACCGAGTCTCTGGAGGACGACAGGCTTCACTCTGGAGTTATTACACCAGATACTCTCACCTCATCCGGACACTCTAGTCTCCTCCCGTCAAAAACATCCCCGTCTTACTTCAAGAGTCTTTCTACATGGTGTGCCTCTCTTACCCTATGTAGCTGGGATAGCTTGAATAATCCTGGGACCCTATAAACCCTTGTGTTGTATCAGGGTCAAGGTGACCCGGAGGCTGAAAAACAAATGTGTTTGTGACATGCCTTGTGTATAACACAAGGGGTTAAAGAAGCTACTTTCACTTCACATTTGTATATAATGACAGGTTTAAAGCTTTACAGTCGTGACTAATTACTGCTTCACTTTGTCTGGACGACCAATCAGGAGAGTCTGTGGGTGTCACATGACCAGGAACTACTTTTAGCATCAGGTCAGAGTCAGTTTTTTCTTATGAAGTACAGAAGTCTCTTGTTTATTGCAGTAGTTATATTTTAAATACAACCTTGGAATTAAAAACAATTAAAAAACCTCGAAGATGAATGAATATTTCATTTCTTTAATTGTTTAAATGAACATTTATTTCAACTCAAACTCTACTCAGCCTGAGGCTCAACAACCTCTCAGTAACAATGACCTGAACTGCTCCCGTAATGCTTTGCCGCCCAGCCAACCAATCACAGCTGTCGGTGACTTAGACATAGAATGCATCATTTAAATACAGTATCGTATCGACCAATCAGCCGTCACTAAATAGAGCAGTGTGTAGAAAGGCATCATGGGAGTTTGCACCATAAGTGAGGAAAATGTTCATAAATGTAAATATGAAGAAGGTTCGATGTCGACTCTTTGAAGTAAACGGAAGAAAAAACATTTGCTTTGATTTATCATCAAATATTCATGTTGCATTTAGCAACGGAGCAACAGAAGGTCACTGACAAGTTGCAGTTACACTCTGCTGACACAATGTTTTCAATCTTGTGTATCAATGCTTTCAGAGAACGAATGATAAGAAACAAACGTTCTTTCGATTACCTCCAGGGTCGTGACGCTCAAAACAGTTTCAAATCATCTGAAGAACGTTCTACTAATAAGCTGTGAAGGTCCCTGAAGCTCTCGCGACCCCTTCAATGACCGTCGTGACGGAGTTTTGCTCGATTGACGACCTGAGCGTTTAATAATTCAATCAAAATAATCAGAATCTGTTCGACGTCTGAGAGGAAAACGAGTGAAACAACGATCGTCAGACGGGATTCAAACCCTTGGTTTGTGAAGTAGAACCGAGTACTTTTACAGCTCAGAGCTCATCTTTACAGTACTTACAGTACTTTAATAATACTTCATTGGTCACCGACTCCACCAACATCAAGGTCATCTGTCCAACGTCTCCTGATCTTCACTGATGGACTCTTTTTACGCGTGTCTTCAGACAGAAAACACGAGTCGAGTATCAGATAAAGTGGTTTAAACACGTCAAGTAAAAAACCTGCAGCGACTTTTATCCAAAAGTGTTTCTGTCGTCGCTGGAAACACAAAGAAAACAAAAGACTTTCACAGCAACAGTGACTGTGTTTCTGATAAACTACAGCAAGACATTTAAATCTGAACGAAATAAGAAAACACACAAAATAAGTGATAGAAAAACATAAACACACTTTGAATATTAACTTTAATCAAAGAGCGAAAGACTCTTAAGTGTAATTCTGATGAGTCGTGTTTTTTAATAAATCAAAGTAATTTATAACAAATAAATGTCATTATTAAGTGATTATATGTTAAAATCTTAAATATTATCAGCTGTTTAACCAGTTATTTGAATAAATAAAGAATAATGATGAATACAATTAGAAGAAATTACTTTAGAAACTAGAAAATTTGATTAATTTTGAATTTTAATAATAAAATACTTTTTTTTAATTTCTGTTCCGACTGTATTTATAAGTTAAATATGTTCTCATCTGTATAGATGTTGTTCAGAGACAAATACGTTTTGTATTCATGATCTTATTTTGATGAACCTGCCAGGAGTTGCTGGTGCGAGTCCCGGCTGTGACCCGTGTTACCCGCGGTGCCTTCAGGGCGTCGAGTCGCGTCGGTAATTACAGCTTCACTGAAACCTCGTATCAATTACACGTCTTTTAACTCGACGTCTATATTTAATCTGCGTCGCTCACCTCGCGATGTTCCAAATATTGTCCTGATGGAGGGTTTTGTGTTCGCGTCCCGCGGTCGACATGTTTCATTCATTCCGAGGCGCGTCAGAGAGAGATCATGTTCTCGGCTGGTCTCCGGAGCGTCTCCGGAGCGTCTCTAGAGCGTCTCCAGAGCGTCTCTAGAGCGTCTCTAGAGCGTCTCCAGAGCGTCTCTAGAGCGTCTCCGTAGCGTCTCCAGAGCGTCTCCAGGGCGTCTCTAGAGCGTCTCCAGAGCGTCTCCAGAGCGTCTCCAGAGCGTCTCCAGAGCGTCTCTAGAGCGTCTCTAGAGTGTCTCCAGAGCGTCTCCGTAGCGTCTCCAGAGCGTCTCCAGGGCGTCTCTAGAGCGTCTCCGGAGTGTCTCTAGAGCGTCTCCGGAGTGTCTCTAGAGCGTCTCTAGAGCGTCTCCAGAGCGTCTCTAGAGCGTCTCCAGAGCGTCTCTAGAGCGTCTCTAGAGCGTCTCCAGAGCGTCTCTAGAGCGTCTCTAGAGCGTCTCCAGAGCGTCTCTAGAGCGTCTCCAGAGCGTCTCTAGAGCGTCTCTAGAGCGTCTCCAGAGCGTCTCTAGAGCGTCTCCAGAGCGTCTCCAGAGCGTCTCTAGAGCGTCTCCAGAGAGTCTCCAGAGCGTCTCCAGAGCGTCTCCAGAGCATCTCCAGAGCGTCTCCAGAGCGTCTCCAGAGCATCTCCAGAGCGTCTCCAGAGCGTCTCTAGAGCGTCTCCAGAGAGTCTCCAGAGCGTCTCCAGAGCGTCTCCAGAGCATCTCCAGAGCGTCTCTAGAGCGTCTCTAGAGCGTCTCTAGAGCGTCTCTAGAGCGTCTCCAGAGCGTCTCTAGAGCGTCTCCGGAGCGTCTCCAGAGAGTCTCCAGAGCGTCTCCAGAGCGTCTCCAGAGCGTCTCCAGAGCGTCTCCAGAGCGTCTCCAGAGCGTCTCCAGAGCGTCTCCAGAGCATCTCCAGAGCGTCTCTAGAGCGTCTCTAGAGCGTCTCTAGAGCGTCTCTAGAGCGTCTCCAGAGCGTCTCTAGAGCGTCTCCGGAGCGTCTCCAGAGAGTCTCCAGAGCGTCTCCAGAGCGTCTCCAGAGCGTCTCCAGAGCGTCTCCAGAGTGTCTCCAGAGCGTCTCCAGAGCGTCTCCAGAGCGTCTCCAGAGCGTCTCCAGAGCGTCTCTAGAGCGTCTCCAGAGCGTCTCCAGAGCGTCTCCAGAGCGTCTCCAGAGCGTCTCTGCGCTGGCGCTGATAACAAGAAGCGGCGCCTGAAGGAGGCTCCATGGCTGCTATCATGGCGCCGAGGCCTCGTGTCGGCGACGCCCCCGACACGCGTGGACTCGTCGTACACTTAGACTTGACTTCAGATACGACAACAGATCTGGAGATGATCATGTGACCCCAGGACAGCACTAGAGTCGTCACGATACTCACTCAGTTTTTCAAATGTTGTTCACTTTTATTGAAAAGTTGTTCATTTCTTCAAGCATTCATTATTTTTAATTTAAACATGGAATTCAACAATTTGTCTATTAAAAAGGTTTCATTTGTTTATTAATTAATAATTTAATTTAAAAAATCGAATATATTGATGAGTAATATTTTAATGAATTTATTAAAAGTATATATTTTACACAGAGTTCTAATTCAAAAACACATTTTCTAAATTGAATATTTTCGTTATTCGTAGTGTTTTAAATTCAATATATAAATGTCAGTACAATAGAGTCACTAAACCAACAGATCACAGAGATACTGGATCGTGATTGGTTGAAAGTTTGATCAGTATCTCTGAGATCTGTTGGTTTAGTGACTCTATTATACTGACATTTATATATTGAATTTAAAACACTACGAATAACGAAAATATTCAATTAATAATAGTGTTATTTTATTGTTATTATTGTTATCTATGATAAGAAGAAAAGTTTATTCGTCAAGATGAATTTTCTACCGACATTCGACTTCATCAGACAAGGAAAGCTGAGCTAATGGCTACAATAAGACGTTTGCTAAAACAAGAAATGTTTAAAATATAAATCTAACAAAATCATCACTGACTTTTTCTTCTGACGAAGCAAGTGTTTGTAGTTATTATCAGTGAAGATGTTTCGTGAAACAATAACATTATTAATTATTAATATCCTTAATTAATAATTATTAATTTAAATAGTAGTGACTGATATATAAAAAAGAAAAATTATAATAATAATAAATAAAAAAAATAAAAATAAAAATAAAAATAAAAATAATAATAATGTCTTCCTGTGAGTTTATATTTATTTTCTTATATTAATTTGTTAAAAAAAACATTTTATTGATGTTTAAAAGTTTCCATTTATCCTTTAAAACACATTTTTTATAAAAACGAAATAAATGAGTAAAAGAGTAAAAATGTTAATTGTTCCCTCAGACGTCTTCCTCCTGGAACCGTCGACCCTGGAAGGGTCTGAAAGAAAACACACACAGTTGTGTAACGTCTCGACAATCCCATCTCAGTGTCAAACACCAAAAACGGTCCAGATTACAAGTGATTGATGGATCATTTACGCGACGATCTGGAGTTAAATCTGACGTAGGATTAGAACTCATGACTTCAGACAACGATCCATGATCTTCTCTGACCTCGTGACTCTTAATCTGGAGAATCATCTGCAGCGTTGAGTCGAGTGTTTGGATTCAAGGAGTTACAACTAGACTGTAATATTCCTCTAACTCTCCTCCTCGTCACCACCAGTACAATCCCAGCTATTTTGGAAGGAGACATAGGAGACCCTGGAAAGGATCCCGGTCCATCTCAGAACATAAAGACAGACAGCCGCTCGCACGTATGCTCGTCCTCCGTCACATTTAGGGAGGAAACCAGAGTTCTCAGAAGAAACTCAAACAAAACCAGTTGCTGCGAGTGGATTCGAACCTTCAACCTTCTTCATCAACTAGAAAATAAACAGTTTGTGACGTCAGTGGACATTGAATCCTCGTGTTGTAGATTCTCATCACGAGTCGATTCAAACCATAAAAGTATGTTTTGAAAGGATATTTATAATAAAAGCACTTGTTTTTTAGAAAAGTAGACACTAGCTCATCAGTCACTGGTCAGTTGGAAAATTTTTCATGAAATTCTATTAAAACATTTGTTTTCTTAAACTATTTTTTACATTTGTGTATTTTTCTCAATGTTTTCATTGATGAAACTATTCTTTAAAATAACTGTCAAGGTCATTCAGGAAGACGTCGAGCTTCAGAAATATAGAATCGTTCCATCGATTTGAATCTATCGGGTCCTTGGTTCAAATCCCAGAACATTTTTCGTGTTACTTTGTTGGGAGTAAATCGACAAAAGTGCATTGAAATGAATTCAATCGATGAAACGATCCAGACTTTCAGCACAAACTGAGATTTGAGTGACAGATGAGAGACAGACGGAGGTGAAGAAGAGAGTGCAGGCAGGACGGAACACAAGACCTGAAGAGAGAATATGTTCCTTATTCACGATGATTAATATAGTAGTAAAGATGTATCCGATGACAGTGAGTAAGTAAGTAGGAAATATTTATAGAGCTTTTCCAGACCAGGGTCACAAAGCGCTTAAACAATCAAAACAATACTCAATAAAGTATATACTTTAAAGATCAAGATAAAACTGAGAACAACACAAGAGTTGTGAGCTGAGAGTGTAGAAGATCAGAGCATGTCGAGAAGTTTGTAGTAAAAGCGAGGGAAGAAAGAGGTGTGGAGAGGAGATAAAGACGACATACAACCATCTAGAGCTGAGCTAAGACGCTACGACCTCAAACGCTAAAACAACAACGTTCCTGAACAAAGCTCGGAATTCTTCCTTTAAATATCATTTTTTAGAACCTGAAACTTTCATTTCATTTTCTCCCTTTTTTTGCCGACGACATCGTTTTTCTTCTTTTCCGACGAAAGCAGTCGTTTTGAGATTCAAGTCGAGCCTCGTTTTCTTGAATTATTCACTCGGTTTGAAAAATACATACGATGACGGGACGTGACCATATAAGGACGTCGAATTACTATCAATCCAGGAAACAGTTTCCAGCCAAGATGTTGTTGTTGTTGTTGTTGTTGTTGTTGTTGTACTTTATAAAAGAACCAAACGCGACCCTGTGAGGCTCAAACGTTGAGCTAAGAAGCTACAAAACATCTCAACGAAACGTGTCTTCGTCGAGGAAACGTTTCCCTGACGGACGAGAAATGTGTGTCTAATAATCCTCGTGTATTATTTAAACTTTCAACATTTTGAAACTTGACTCGTCGTGACGCCGTTTAAAGGTTCGTTCGCTGCTGAAACTCTGGATGCTTCTCGTGGAAGATTCACTACTTCATAAAAGATGGTTCTCACGAGTCAAAGCTTCTTAATCTCAGTTGACGTTCACACAAAACCATCCCTCGCTGCTAGAAGTAGATCCACTGGTTCATCTCTGGCTTCACCTCGACTTCATGTTTAAATGACCATTAAAGTCTCATGTGTTTCTGCAGCTATGGAGCTCCATGACATCCATAGAAACTCATGTAAACATCTCAGATAATAAGAGAGCAGCCACAGGTGAATATTCATGTCGCCTTTTCTTTATTGTAACTCTCATAGAAAATACCTGCAAAGAGGAAAATGTCTTTTCATCCTCGAGGAGCAACAAAAAAACCCCCAAGAATCAAAACTCTTTACGTCCACCTACGAGTGTGAAAAAAAAGACGGTACCATCCGGTCCAAACCTGGAGCCACACGCAAAAGGAGGTGAAAAAAACGTCTTGAAAAGAAAACAAACAAACAGCAGCTGCAAGAAAAGTACCAGTTAAAACGTCAGCGGGTTCTGAAAAATGAGCCGCGAGAAGATGAAGTAAAACATGTCGGAGACGAACCGACGCATCAAAATGACAAAACTGTGCAAACAACAGCGCAAAACGCAAACCAAAGCAAACAGCAACAGCAAAAGTCGACACAAACAAAAAAAGGGTTAAAAAAAAAAGAGAAAAATAATAATTCAAAATGTGTCAAAACCACCGTTTGTGTGAAAAATCCTAAACCCAAAAGCCTGAGTCAGAACCTTGGAAACTTGAATTGTGCACGAGAAGAAAAACCACAGCAATGCTCAATGCAAACAGCAGCCAAAGGAGGAAAAATAAAGAAGAAAAAAAACAGGAGAGGGGCAATCGAAAAGACCAAAAATAAAAAAAAAGAACGCTTACAAAAAAAGCGAGTGTAAATGTACTCACCGCGCGGGAGTAAAAGGTTGCAACAAAAATGTGCGAAAAGACAGAATGGCGCTGAGAAGATGCGGAGGTTCGTTCGTCTCGGCTCCGGTCACGTGACTGATCCAGCTGATGCTGCCTCTCTCCTCCTCCTCCTCCCTTTCCCCTCCTCTCTCTCCTCGCTCCGTGGAAGAGGTAGAACGCGGAGGTAGTTCCTGATGGTTCCTCGCTCTCGCTTCTTCTGCTCGCGCGTCTCAACTCTCCAGGTTTTTGTGCTGCTGGTCGTGACGCGGTGCTGATGCTGCGGTGACGTCAGAGCTCACGCAGTGATGTCATAGACTGTTGGCCGTGTGGGTCTTGTCAGAGCGAGAGTGTCAATAAAGGTTGTTTGGGATTCTGTTGATTTTTAAATCAACTTTACAGTTAATCTCAATAATTATAATGATTATTTTTGCATATGAAAATGAAATGAAATCATCGCTAGTTTATGTGATATCAATTCTTAACTAATACAATAATAATCTTTATAATGCTTTTATATTTATCTATTGTTTGCATTTATTTGTTTTGTACTAATGACCCTCTCTCTGTTTACTTATTATAATTTATTTATTTTATCTCTATCTATGGAAGCATTTTTGTTGATATTATTTATTAAAAAAAAGTTACTACTGAATTAAAAAAAATACTTCAAACCCCTTTTTCTTTTGATCAAAAACGTAATTTTGATTGAAATTACTTTTCTTATTGAAAAAATATATATTTTTAATTGAAGTTACTATTTGTTTAATTGTAAAGTAAAACAAAACAAAAAATCTACCTCCATGTTTATGTATGTATTTCGATTTCGATTTTTTTTCTCCATCTTTTATAATAATTTTCATTTACTCAATTGACTTTTGCAATATTTTTGCTGCGGTGATAGTTTTTCATGTTTATTGTTATATTTATTTATCCAACTGTGGACTTTTGCCTCAAAACTGTGTGAATTGAGTGATTATTTGATTTATTGTCATGTAAAGGGTTTTTGTTAAAAATATGTTTTTTTCTCAGTCCTTTTTTTTGTGTCTTTGTCTCTTGTTGCTTCAAAGTTCATTTAAATTCTTGTTATCGAAAGGTTCATGAACTTTTACTTTTTATTCATTTGTACAATTTTTATCCAACAATTGATGAAACATTATTTATTTACTTACAATTCAGTTCATATGTCACAGTTTGTATCATTTACATTTTCTTCCTTCACTTAAATATTTTACAATAAATAAATCTGAATTAAATTCATCTTTAGAACATGCAAAACAGTTTCATCTGGAAAATAATAAACTACTATCAACACATCACTACCATCCAGTGGACTCTGAAGATAATGACACTGTTTCATGAAGCTTCATCAACACATCACTACCATCCAGTGGACTCTGAAGATAATGACACTGTTTCATGAAGCTTTATCAACACATCATTACCATCTAGTGGACTCTGAAGATAATGACACTGTTTCATGAAGCTTCATCAACACATCACTACCATCCAGTGGACTCTGAAGATAATGACACTGTTTCATGAAGCTTCATCGACACATCACTACCATCTAGTGGACTCTGAAGATAATGACACTGTTTCATGAAGCTTCATCAACACATCACTACCATCTAGTGGACTCTGAAGATAATGACACTGTTTCATGAAGCTTCATCAACACATCACTACCATCGAGTGGACTCTGAAGATAATGACACTGTTTCATGAAGCTTCATCAACACATCACTACCATCTAGTGGACCCTGAAGATAATGACACTGTTTCATGAAGCTTCATCAACACATAACTACCATCTAGTGGACTCTGAAGATAATGACACTGTTTCATGAAGCTTCATCAACACATCACTACCATCCAGTGGACTCTGAAGATAATGACACTGTTTCATGAAGCTTTATCAACACATCATTACCATCTAGTGGACTCTGAAGATAATGACACTGTTTCATGAAGCTTCATCAACACATCACTACCATCCAGTGGACTCTGAAGATAATGACACTGTTTCATGAAGCTTTATCAACACATCACTACCATCGAGTGGACTCTGAAGATAATGACACTGTTTCATGAAGCTTCATCAACACATCACTACCATCTAGTGGACCCTGAAGATAATGACACTGTTTCATGAAGCTTCATCAACACATAACTACCATCTAGTGGACTCTGAAGATAATGACACTGTTTCATGAAGCTTTATCAACACATCACTACCATCTAGTGGAGTCTGAAGATAATGACACTGTTTCATGAAGCTTCATCAACACATAACTACCATCTAGTGGACTCTGAAGATAATGACACTGTTTCATGAAGCTTCATCAACACATCACTACCATCTAGTGGAGTCTGAAGATAATGACACTGTTTCATGAAGCTTCATCAACACATCACTACCATCCAGTGGACTCTGAAGATAATGACACTGTTTCATGAAGCTTTATCAACACATCACTACCATCTAGTGGACTCTGAAGATAATGACACTGTTTCATGAAGCTTCATCAACACATCACTACCATCCAGTGGACTCTGAAGATAATGACACTGTTTCATGAAGCCTCATCAACACATCACTACCATCTAGTGGACTCTGAAGATAATGACACTGTTTCATGAAGCTTCATCAACACATCACTACCATCCAGTGGACTCTGAAGATAATGACACTGTTTCATGAAGCTTCATCAACACATCACTACCATCCAGTGGACTCTGAAGATAATGACACTGTTTCATGAAGCTTCATCAACACATCACTACCATCTAGTGGACTCTGAAGATAATGACACTGTTTCATGAAGCTTTATCAACACATCACTACCATCTAGTGGAGTTTGAAGATAATGACACTGTTTCATGAAGCTTCATCAACACATCACTACCATCTAGTGGACTCTGAAGATAATGACACTGTTTCATGAAGCTTTATCAACACATCACTACCATCTAGTGGAGTCTGAAGATAATGACACTGTTTCATGAAGCTTCATCAACACATCACTACCATCCAGTGAACTCTGAAGATAATGACACTGTTTCATGAAGCTTTATCAACACATCACTACCATCTAGTGGACTCTGAAGATAATGACACTGTTTCATGAAGCTTCATCAACACATCACTACCATCCAGTGGACTCTGAAGATAATGACACTGTTTCATGAAGCTTCATCAACACATCACTACCACCCAGTGGACTCTGAAGATAATGACACTGTTTCATGAAGCTTTATCAACACATCACTACCATCTAGTGGACTCTGAAGATAATGACACTGTTTCATGAAGCTTTATCAACACATCACTACCATCTAGTGGAGTCTGAAGATAATGACACTGTTTCATGAAGCTTCATCAACACATCACTACCATCCAGTGGACTCTGAAGATAATGACACTGTTTCATGAAGCTTTATCAACACATCACTACCATCTAGTGGACTCTGAAGATAATGACACTGTTTCATGAAGCTTCATCAACACATCACTACCATCCAGTGGACTCTGAAGATAATGACACTGTTTCATGAAGCTTTATCAACACATCACTACCATCCAGTGGACTCTGAAGATAATGACACTGTTTCATGAAGCCTCATCAACACATCACTACCATCTAGTGGACTCTGAAGATAATGACACTGTTTCATGAAGCTTCATCAACACATCACTACCATCCAGTGGACTCTGAAGATAATGACACTGTTTCATGAAGCTTCATCAACACATCACTACCATCTAGTGGACTCTGAAGATAATGACACTGTTTCATGAAGCTTCATCGACACATCACTACCATCTAGAGGACTCTGAAGATAATGACACTGTTTCATGAAGCTTCATCAACACATCACTACCATCTAGTGGACTCTGAAGATAACGACACTGTTTCATGAAGCTTCATCTACCTATCACTACCATCTAGTGGACTCTGAAGATAATGACACTGTTTCATGAAGCTTCATCAACACATCACTACCATCCAGTGGACTCTGAAGATAATGACACTGTTTCATGAAGCTTCATCAACACATCACTACCATCTAGTGGACTCTGAAGATAATGACACTGTTTCATGAAGCTTCATCAACACATCACTACCATCTAGTGGACTCTGAAGATAATGACACTGTTTCATGAAGCTTCATCAACACATCACTACCATCTAGTGGACTCTGAAGATAATGACACTGTTTCATGAAGCTTCATCAACACATCACTACCATCCAGTGGACTCTGAAGATAATGACACTGTTTCATGAAGCTTCATCAACACATCACTACCATCCAGTGGACTCTGAAGATAATGACACTGTTTCATGAAGCCTCATCAATACATCACTACCATCTAGTGGTAGCATGCTAACAGTCATGACTGCAACCAACCATCGACTAAAGAGAAGTTCACACAAATTAATAAAAGTCACTCATCAATACCTGATGAACTTGTAGTTCAGTCTTCATGCTTTACTTCATGTTTACTTCCTGTTCCTTTAAAAGGTTATTGACTGAGAACTTTCTGTTTAATTTTCAAAAAAAATGTTCTAAATATTCAACGTTACTGGCTTGATAAAAAACATTTGATGACTGTGGACATCCAGCTACCCGGGGCGAGAGGCAGATGTCACCCATTCATTATTTATCTCATTCATCATAACCTCAGCATCTCGTGTTCTCTTCACTGAAACATCTTCTTCCGACCAACAGACGAACCTTCATCTCCGTGTGAACAGGATTCAAAGTGTCGCGGCCGGACCGGGAGCTCTCCGTGGTGCTGAAACCCTTCCTGGGAGAAGTAGAAAGACACTCAGCCGTGAGGATTCTGTCTCTTTGTTCAACTCTTTCGCTCGCGTGTCCGTGGGAGGATGAATGACGAGAGCAGACGAGGGGGAACCTCCAAACTCAAGTGGACTCAGGGGTTCAGCAGCTGCCGGAACAGTTGGAGAGACAAAAGAGTCTGGTTTATGAAAGAAGATCAAATTGAATCAACAACTACACTATTTTCAGGTTGATTTCCATCCTGGTGGACAATAATAATAATGAATATCTTTTTATTTCTTTGGACGACGTTGGACTCACTCGCCAGCATGAGATGATCTGTGAGTCGAGCCACACACTGAAGCCGCTTCAGCGCGAGACGACAGTAGCATCAACGGCGTTAAAAAGTCTAGTTTTACAAAGAAGTAAATGAATAGTTTGCCATAAAAAAAGTTCAGGGGTCTTTAAACTTTTTTACATCATGGACGTGTTAAATGTTGCCATTATTAGACCTTCAGAGAGAAACTGTTCAAATAAAATGGTACAACCTGAATATAACCAAAAGTTAAATCTATAAAAATGTATTTCACTTTAACAATGAATCAGCAGAAGCGCCGAGCTGGTGTTTCTGCAACAACACGACACATACAGTTTGTGTACTTTTACTTGTTTTTAGTAAACTTGACCGACGTGTGTTTGCTTGTCAAGAGTGTGTTGATATTTATCACGATATAAGGATACTGCATATAGTGTACAGTGATAGTGTAGTAACAAGTATATATGTGTAGTATTGTCCAGTACTTGACTCTGGTGTTGTGATAGTGTAGTAACAAGTATATATGTGTAGTTTTGTCCAGTACTTGACTCTGGTGTTGTGATAGTGTAGTAACAAGTATATATTTGTAGTATTGTCCAGTACTTGACTCTGGTGTTGTGATGGTGTAGTAACAAGTATATATGTGTAGTATTGTCCATTACTTGACTCTGGTGTTGTGATAGTGTAGTAACAAGTATATATGTGTAGTATTGTCCAGTACTTGACTCTGGTGTTGTGATAGTGTAGTAACAAATATATATGTGTAGTATTGTCCAGTACTTGACTCTGGTGTTGTGATAGTGTAGTAACAAGTATATATTTGTAGTATTGTCCAGTACTTGACTCTGGTGTTGTAATAGTGTAGTAACAAGTATATATTTGTAGTATTGTCCAGTACTTGACTCTGGTGTTGTGATAGTGTATTAACAAGTATATATGTGTAGTATTGTCCAGTACTTGACTCTGGTGTTGTGATAGTGTAGTAACAAGTATATATGTGTAGTATTGTCCAGTACTTGACTCTGGTGTTGTGATAGTGTAGTAACAAGTATATATGTGTAGTATTGTCCAGTACTTGACTCTGGTGTTGTGATAGTGTAGTAACAAGTATATATGTGTAGTATTGTCCAGTACTTGACTCTGGTGTTCTGATAGTGTAGTAACAAGTATATATGTGTAGTATTGTCCAGTACTTGACTCTGGTGTTGTGATAGTGTAGTAACAAGTATATATATGTGTAGTATTGTCCAGTACTTGACTCTGGTGTTGTGATAGTGTAGTAACAAGTATATATGTGTAGTATTGTCCAGTACTTGACTCTGGTGTTGTGATAGTGTAGTAACAAGTATATATGTGTAGTATTGTCCAGTACTTGACTCTGGTGTTGTGATAGTGTAGTAACAAGTATATATGTGTAGTATTGTCCAGTACTTGACTCTGGTGTTGTGATAGTGTAGTAACAAGGATATATGTGTAGTATTGTCCAGTACTTGACTCTGGTGTTGTGATAGTGTAGTAACAAGTATATATGTGTAGTATTGTCCAGTACTTGACTCTGGTGTTGTAGTATTTACAAACCACATGACTCTTGACAAAGTCGTAACTGCTTTCATTTGTTTTAAAACCAAAATATGTCCAAATATCAGCTTTAAAAGCTGGACTCACTGTATCCTCTCGTCCTCAGTCACCACCAGGACCCACAGGATTTAATTATTCAGACAAAAATCATTTTATACAATGTTTCATAACTTTCATACATTATAACTTCGTCACATGAGTCGGAGCGTAGGAAGTGAATACAAAGCCTCGCAGACCAGGCTCATGAACATCCACTGAAGGAATAGAACCAGCAGCCCTTGGACAAGGTTTCTATCTATGTGTCTGAAAAGCAGGTCGTAAGTCTCGACCCAATGATCAGGGACCGGAAAAGGAAGCAGCTGTTAGTTTTCTTTTGTTAGAATTCTGTGACGTCCATGTTGTTCATGACTAATCCATACATCGCCATGTATGTTATGTATAACATTATATATCAGAATGTACAATGGAAAATTATTTTTAAATGTTTTATTTGATTTATTAGTTTAATTATGTATGTAATAAAATACAGTTTTTTTTATTCATTTAATAATTTAATTCATAATTTTTATTATCATTATTACATTTTTTACTCTTAGAGCTTAATATTGTTATTTAAATAACCGAAAAATAAGTTTTTCTAAATTGAATATTTTCTTATTGGTATACTTTCAAATTCAACATACAATTGTTGTACCAACATGTAAACCAATATTTTTTTTAATTAAATTGAAAAAAATCAACGAAATAAAAAATAAAAAAAGAATTTCAAAGAAGGATTATAGGAATTATGATGATATTAAACTGTAATATTTCAAATTCAATTAAAATACATTTTATAATCAGAGCCAGGTATTTGCTTAGGTACATAAAACCTAAAAGAATCATTTTGAAAATTAAAAAAACATACAATTACTCAATTATTGGAAAAAAAACAACAATCAAATGCTTGAAAGAAATGTCAATAAAAATGTTTCAATGATTTCTACACACGTGTCTGTGACGCTTGAAAGGAAGCGAGAAAACTTGACCTACAACATCTGCAGAGATATCGTGTGATTCTTGATGAAACACATCTTCATCTCACCTGAGACCCTCACCAGCAGTTTCCTGGTGGTCGTCTGTCAGGTGAGTTCCTGCAGGAGCTCTGGCTGCACACGAGCAGACGACTGTCATCGCTCGTTCATCGCGGCTCCTCCGGCTGAACCTTCCACCTCCAGCACCGTCTAATTCCATCCTCCCGTCACGTCGCAGGCCTTTCCTGGAGGAGTCGGCGCTCCGCGGGGGGGCGCGTCACATGACCTGGACGTCCATCATCATCATCTTCACGGATGAAGGCTGGAGTCTCTGCTCAGACGGTTGAGTCGAAGCTTCTTCTTCTTCCCTCGTGTCGCCGCATGTCTGCGTCTCCGTCTCGCGAGCGGAGTTGACGGGCAGCGTGTTGCCGAGCAAGGCTTGTCATCGTGTAATTATCTCAGCCCGCGGGTTCCTGTGACCCGAGTCGCTGTCAATGAGCAGACGCTGAAATAATGGAGTGTAACGAGCGAGGAAGGAGCCGAGGATGAAATAATATGCAGCTCACTTACTGGAATCAACAGTTTCATGCTCAAATAAACCTCGTGTCACTGTTTGACGCACGTGATTAAATCGACTGTTACTGTGAAATTAACTTTATGAGGCAACATTTCTGTGTGGAGTTAGTATGTTCTACTCATGTTAGTGGGTTTACTCCGGACACTCCGGTTTCCTCCCACAGTCCAAAAAAATACAGAGGTGGATTGAGTACTTGTCCGTAGGTATGAGTGTGTGTGTGAATGGTTGTCTGTCCTTGTGTGTCCTGAGACAGACTGGCATCCCCTGCCTCTCGCCCTGTGAAACTGGGATAGTGGATGTGATGTGGACACATCACTACCACCTAGTGGACTCTGAAGATAATGACACTGTTTCATGAAGCTTCATCGACACATCACTACCATCTAGTGGACTCTGAAGATAATGACACTGTTTCATTAAGCTTCATCGACACATCACTACCATCTAGTGGACTCTGAAGATAATGACACTGTGTCATGAAGCTTCATCTACACATCACTACCATCTAGTGGACTCTGAAGATAATGACACTGTTTCATGAAGCTTCATCAACACATCACTACCATCTAGTGGACTCTGAAGATAATGACACTGTGTCATGAAGCTTCATCTACACATCACTACCATCTAGTGGACTCTGAAGATAATGACACTGTTTCATGAAGCTTCATCAACACATCACTACCATCTAGTGGACTCTGAAGATAATGACACTGTTTCATGAAGCTTCATCAACACATCACTACCATCTAGTGGACTCTGAAGATAATGACACTGTGTCATGAAGCTTCATCGACACATCACTACCATCTAGTGGACTCTGAAGATAATGACACTGTTTCATGAAGCTTCATCGACACATCACTACCATCTAGTGGACTCTGAAGATAATGACACTGTGTCATGAAGCTTCATCTACACATCACTACCATCTAGTGGACTCTGAAGATAATGACACTGTTTCATGAAGCTTCATCAACACATCACTACCATCTAGTGGACTCTGAAGATAATGACACTGTTTCATGAAGCTTCATCAACACATCACTACCATCTAGTGGACTCTGAAGATAATGATACTGTTTCATGAAGCTTTATCAACACATCACTACCATCTAGTGGACTCTGAAGATAATGACACTGTTTCATGAAGCTTCATCGACACATCACTACCATCTAGTGGACTCTGAAGATAATGACACTGTTTCATGAAGCTTCATCAACACATCACTACCATCTAGTGGACTCTGAAGATAATGACACTGTTTCATGAAGCTTCATCGACACATCACTACCATCTAGTGGACTCTGAAGATAATGACACTGTTTCATGAAGCTTCATCAACACATCACTACCATCTAGTGGACTCTGAAGATAATGACACTGTTTCATGAAGCTTCATCAACACATCACTACCATCTAGTGGACTCTGAGGATAATGTTTCATGAAGCTTCATCTGAGCAGCAATAGCGACTGGAGCTCAGTCGTCTTCGCCCAAAAAAACGACTTAAAAACATCCAAATACTTTCACATGAGAATAATTGTTTCTAAGAAACTTAAATAAGTTTATATTTTAAAATAGTTTCTAGAGAAAATTAGTGACATTTAAACTTGAATATCACTTTAAGGACTTAGCATTTTTTATCACATGTGATCGATTACATTTACACAACAAAATAAAGGCTAAACTAATAAACAGAACAATAAGAAATATTTCAAAACGTGTCACGAGGGATGTTGTTTAGTTTCACTAAAGCTTGTTCTCTTCGGTGACGTGATGTTGTCCATCTTCCCGGGTTTCATGATTCTATGAAGATGGTCTGAAAACAGCTGAAAGGAAAACGTGATTCAATGACGTTGGTTTGAAACTCTTGTTTTTTCACTCGCTCCACAATTCAGTTGAAGGAGGTTTTTTTATTTTTTTATTTCGTTTTTGTTCGTCTTTATCAGAATCAACATCAGGTTTAAAAGCTGCTGGACTCGCTGTATCCTCTCGTCCTCAGTCATCGTCGGTATCTGGCTACTTAAAACAAATAATAACTATGATTAAATAAAACATTTGAAAGCTTGAAAAATAAAAATGATTAAAAATAGAAACAGTGCTGTGCAATAGCGATACAGTATCGTCAAAAAAAAAAAATACTATTACAATAAAGTGTATTGCAATTTTGTGAAGTCAAGTTTCAAGGTTTTGCCCTTCAAGGCCACCGTAGATGGTTCAAGCAGACGCACGAAGAAGCTTCACAAACAATTTTTGTTACTTTCAAAAGATGTGAATCCAAATACAACCACTGAACACAACAACAATCTGTTTTCATGAATCGTTTGATTCACTTCTGAGCTTTTTGTGTTTCTTTTCACGCAGTCTCCGACAAATGTTTCCTGAGATGAAAAGAACGAGAGAACTCTCAGTTAATCAGGTGTATTCATAGAAGGTCATTCAAGGTCACAACAACACGCATGAACACATTAGCTTCACATGGAGTCAAGACAACAACAACAACAACAACGACACTGAAGTGATTCTTTCCAGCGTCAGAGGAATCAAACGGAGATAAAGAGAATTCAGTTCCATTGGTTTGTCGTCCACGGACATTAATGGTGGAGCAAAGTAACAAAGAGCCGAGCGTCCTCTGCTATAAAAGAAAACCATGATGTAACGTCTCTTCGCTGCCTTGTTGTGTGTCTTCACTGCTAAATGGGAGAAATTCTTTATGCTCGCTGACGTGACGAGTGTGGTCCGACAGCTGAGTCCACTTTAAGACGCTCAGAGCAACAGAATGATGTTACGAGAAAACATGCTTCACTACAAAACGTTGAGATGCGAAAGTAGATCTTGGTTTATGGGTCCATGGAGGAACGAGATCGAGAAGGATTTTAATGTGAGCAGGTGAGTCGTTATTTCCTGGTGAGAATGAAGGAAAAAAGCATGTGTAAATCTTGATATTTATGAAGACAGTGTAACTGTGGACACTTTTAAACTGCTGAGAAATAAAGATCGTCAGCTGCTGACTATCTGTTTACAAGTGTGTTCATTAATCTCATTTTTTTATTTATTTCTACAAGCACAGTTTACGTATTACTATTAAGTACTTTCTTTGACATATTGAGCATAAAACATTGATTTCTGTCTAACTGCCTTCTCCATCCATCCATCCATCCATCCATCCATCCATCCATCCATCCATCCATCCATCCATCCATCCATCCATCCATCCATCCATCCATCCATCCATCCATCCATCCATCCATCCATCCATCCATCCATCCATCCATCCATCTATCCATCCATCCATCCATCCATCCATCCATCCATCCATCCATCCATCCATCCATCCATCCATCCATCCATCCATCCATCCATCCATCCATCCATCCATCCATCCATCCATCCATCCATCCATCCATCCATCCATTCATGTGTCGATGAAGCTTCATGAAACAGTGTCATTATCTTCAGAGTCCACTAGATGGTAGTGATGTGTTGATGAAGCTTCATGAAACAGTTTCATTATCTTCAGAGTCCACTAGATGGTAGTGATGTGTCGATGAAGCTTCATGAAACAGTTTCATTATCTTCAGAGTCCACTAGATGGTAGTGATGTGTTGATGAAGCTTCATGAAACAGAATCATTATCTTCAGAGTCCACTAGATGGTAGTGATGTGTTGATGAAGCTTCATGAAACAGTGTCATTATCTTCAGAGTCCACTAGATGGTAGTGATGTGTTGATGAAGCTTCATGAAACAGTGTCATTATCTTCAGAGTCCACTAGATGGTAGTGATGTGTTGATGAAGCTCCATGAAACAGTCTCATTATCTTCAGATTCCACTAGTTGTCACTCTTTGCTCTATATTGTTTTGACTTGAACAAATATTCTTTTGAAACCTTGTTGCTATAACTAGAGTGAAACCTACTGACCTCTATAATTGCTGATGCCTCATGAAGCTTTGTCGACACATCACTAATTATTAGCAGTTAGTCATTGTTGAAATGATGATAAATGTCAGGACGACACTTTCAAATCACACCTGACGACTTGATCCGCTCACTGGTCAAAGTGCTTCAGCGTTAAACAGACTTTATTCACCTTTGAACGACTCGTTCCCAGCAGCTTCAGAACCCGTGGCTCTCTCTTCACCAACTGTCTCTTCCTCTCCACTCAGAGATGTTTCCAGAGACAGGAAGGCGAGAATCTCCTCTTCCTCGCCGCCCGGGAACGTAATGAGCTGTTAGCAATGTGAAGCCTTCCAATGAATTAATCAAGAATTACTTTGAGCCGCCGAAGAGACGAAGCTCTCCTTCAGCCGTATAACGTTTAATGAGACGGTCATTAACGTTGGGAAACTATAAAGGACTGCTTTATCAGGAGGAGAACTTTGAGTGCCGGCGTGGTCTTTATGGGACGCCGTGTTCCTCAATCATTGTTCCTCTTATCTTTAACCTTGAGCTGCGACGACCAGATCCGCTCTTTAAAGTCCCATTATGGGAAAAGGACGAACATGTTATAGACACGCGTGAACAGAAGAGCGCCGCAAGTCTATTTGTTCACCAGAGTTATTAGAGGATTAAGTGAAGGACACTCAGAGTTGCCAAGTTACCGTGGAGTGCAGGTACGAAGCCGTCAGTCAATGCACGAATACAAAGGGTATAAAGAAGGAAAACATTGCAAATATATATTTAAGATCATTTTCTGCCGTTAGTTCAGTCTTCTGGACTACGAGGTACCACAAAGTCTATTTCTTTTTTATTCACAACCTTCGCAGATATGTTTCTGGGTGTGTCGCCATAGATGACAGGAACAGTGGCATAAAAAAATGCAAAAAGGTTGAAAGAGAATATATTTGCAAAAAGATTTACTAAAGAATTCCTTTGAACTTGTCCACAAGTTTGGACTAAAGTGGTTGAAGTAGTAAGAAGTAAGTAAGTCATTTATATTTATAGAGCTCTCTAGACCAGGGTCACAAAACACTTAAACAATCAAAACAATACTCAATAAAATATATACCTTAAAGGTCAATAAAACACTGAGACGAACACAAGAGTCTCAGAGAATCAAGGAAAAGCTGAAATCAAAGTGTCTTGAGATGTTTCTTGAAGGAGTCAGTAGATCATCAAACACACATGTTTCTTGAAGGAGTCAGTAGATCATCAAACACAGATGTTTCTTGAAGGAGTCAGTAGATCATCAAACACAGATGTTTCTTGAAGGAGTCAGTAGATCATCAAACACAGATGTTTCTTGAAGGAGTCAGTAGATCATCAAACACAGATGTTTCTTGAAGGAGTCAGTAGATCATCAAACACAGATGTTTCTTGAAGGAGTCAGTAGATCATCAAACACAGATGTTTCTAGAAGGAGTCAGTAGATCATCAAACACAGATGTTTCTTGAAGGAGTCAGTAGATCATCAAATACAGATGTTTCTTGAAGGAGTCAGTAGATCATCAAACACAGATGTTTCTTGAAGGAGTCAGTAGATCATCAAACACAGATGTTTCTTGAAGGAGTCAGTAGATCATCAAACACAGATGTTTCTTGAAGGAGTCAGTAGATCATCAAACACAGATGTTTCTTGAAGGAGTCAGTAGTTCATCAAACACAGATGTTTCTAGAAGGAGTCAGTAGATCATCAAACACAGATGTTTCTTGAAGGAGTCAGTAGATCATCAAACACAGATGTTTCTAGAAGGAGTCAGTAGATCATCAAACACAGATGTTTCTTGAAGGAGTCAGTAGATCATCAAATACAGATGTTTCTTGAAGGAGTCAGTAGATCATCAAACACAGATGTTTCTTGAAGGAGTCAGTAGATCATCAAACACAGAGATGGTTCCAAAGCTTAGGAGCAACAGTCTGGAAGGATTTCTCTCCTCTGGTCCAGAAGTTCAGGAACCATCAGTAGATTCTGATCCACAGACCTCAGAGCCCGAGCTGGGGTGTAAGTCTGGATCAGATCATGAAGGTCTGACCATGAATAGATCTGAAAGTAAGAACCAGAATTTTAAAATGATCCTGAAACTAGTGAAGAGTTTGAAGGAGAAATGTGAGTTCTTCTACTAGAGCAGCTCAGAATTCTGGCTGCAGAGTTTAGTATGAACTGCAGGCGAGACACATCCTTCTGGTTTAGACACAAAATAAACTGTAAATAGACCAGACGAGAAGACACAAAAACATGGATTAAGTTGGTCTTGATTTCAGATGATTTTCAGCCGTTGGTCATCTGTGAGGCTTAGACGAATATAAAAGAAGAGACAGAAAGTGGAGGAACAATAAAAATAAGAATAAAAGTGTAACCTAACATGGAGTCTCTTAACCATTCGTTGGTCATCTTGAGTTCAATGATCAAAGCATAAAACAACATCTTAACACGTCAAGCACATGCTAGTAATGTTACGTTGGAGAAACTCTGGTTGTTTTTCAAATCGATTTAAAAGAAAACAACATTTCAGACCTTAATAATCGATACAACAGAAATGGCCTGGAGGTCCAGGCTGACACCTGGACCGAAATACTCCATCTTTAGAAAGCAGTTACGACTTCACCTGCAGGCACAGTATCGACACATTTCTCTCTGCGTGGAATCAATGCTGTAACATGTTATCACGTAATAAAAACTTGACTTCTATGGTTCGTGTTTGTATCGAAGCCCAATGGTTGCTGATGAACTGATCACTGTTGCATGTTCCTGCGACTCCATCGGACCCCTGACCAGCTTCGCCGCACA